>NW_010158915.1:53069-66563 GCF_000695765.1 Mesitornis unicolor | reverse complement strand
GGAAAGAGCTGTACGGTGTTATGGGTAGCCTTGTGATAGATTTTTACTGTTTTAGACAGGAGTTCTGAAAGATTAAATTAAGGCTAATGACAGCATAGTGGAAAAAAGTGCTCTTTAGGTACATGGCGGATCATGAGCACATCTGATTCCCAGATCCATATCTGTAAAGCTTGGTGTTTGTTCTCATAAAAGGCAGTTTTCCTTTGTGATGAAATGTTCCTTTTGCTTTGTAGTATCTGGCTTTGTAGGCAACAGTTTTTGACCTTGGTATGAACACTTATGTCCAAATAATTGTAGGTTTTGATGGGATTAAGATTAGCAAGGGCATCCTGGATCAGGATATGTGAACAGTGGACGGATACGTGTCCTATGTACAGAACTGAGGATTTGCAAAGGGATAGGAGAAATCCTTTTCCACTGATACCAAATAATTCAGTTCCTAGACAGCAAATAATAAAGTTGATCCCTGTCAGCAGCACAATTGCTCTTAGCAGTTGGGAATTACAGGGCCCTCCAGCCAGTTTTTACTCTTGTAGTATTTACTCTCAGCAGTATTGTATAGTCCCCGTTGTAATTTGATTAAAGTCACCCTAGAACAGGCTAATGGTCCCCTAATGGTTCTGTCCCTCTGCTGTCTTGAGTATCTCCGTTGCTTGAAATCAACATTAGCGTTTGCTGTAATTGTTGCATTTCCAGATGCCGTCAGGAACCAAGAAAGGAATGAACAAGCATGATTGATTTTTTTTCTTTTCTTTCCTGGCACATGGAAGGATCCTTCCAAAACAGAGTGAGGTTTCATATTTATGTGAGAGGGAGAAGCACCAAATGCTCCGTGTAACTGTACAGAGTGAGTTTTGTTTCTGGTGCTTCTAACAAGATGCTGAAATAACCAGTTTATTCCACTAAATGGAAATAAAATACAGAAAAAAAAAAGATTTCTCTAAAACTGAACAAAGGAAAGATTGTATCTGAGAAATAAAGAGTTGTTTTCATAGGCCAGTTAAATATCAAGTCTTCACAAGCAATATCAAGCAAATACTATTGCTTAAGTTTATTGCTTTCCTTTCACTAAGATACCTAAAGCCTCACCTCTTTCACAGGCTGCTATGTCTGCATCAGATTTGTAATGCTTAGGAAATGTGCACTAACTGAAAATCTGCAGGATGTAATTATGTATCGTATAAAAACAGATACAGTAAAAGCATGAAAAAGACAAATAGGAAGAGAACTGGTGACAGTGAATGTTTGAATTAAAGTAGTTTATCTGATATGTCAATGTTAAAGAATTTTGGAGTTTCACACACGAAAGTTTAAAATTTTTCTCTCATAGTACTATATCATTGTTAAGATATTAAAGACAGTTTTCATGCTGGTGTTGCGGCTGTGAAGTAGGCTGAAGTTGGGTTACAGTTTGAGAGGAGAACTAGGAGTTGAACGTTGACTAATTATTGTTCCTGGGTGATTGCTTGGATTCCTATGGGCCAGATTTGTTTGTTGGATCAAATTTTCAATCTCTTTGGATGTAAAATAAACCTCCCTGTATTCACAAGGTCAATAAGCCAGCATCTTTCTGCAAAGAGTTCTGGATGTGCATTTGCTGCCCTGTCCATAGTGAGCTCTGCTCACTGAGCAGCACCGAGAGGAGGGAGTTTATGGAAAGGAAAGGAGTTTGTCGAACCTGACGACTTGAATGCCAGTTGTCACATAGCTACAGAATTAAATTTGGATGAGAAACAGTTTTCCTGTCCCATGGAAATGTCAAACATTTCAGGATGTTCTTGTGCTCTGCAAAGACGCGAAACAAGCAGATCATAAGCTGTGTCGTTTGGCCACCTCTAATGAGCAGCAAAGCCTTTAGCTGTGATAGGAAGGTATTTGTCATCATTGGAAATGACCAGAATGGTACTTGCGGTTTCTTCGTGTCTTAATGTTTTTGCTTTATACTCTGCTATATTCTTAGGGATGTTCCTCCAGTTGCAAGTTTACATATTTGATGTTTATTGCCATGTTTATTAACATTTTGAATGAATAGTATTTACAGGCCTTTAAGTTACTAATCCTTTAAGCCTTTTGCTTCACTCTCTTCTTTTGAATATCTTTATCCTTTCTCCCTCCACAACCACAGAATGGTTCATTCTCATACTCTTCATCTGTTTTCCATAATTATTCTCAGTGATGTGTGAAGATAAATGCAAATTTGTTAGCAAAATGATAATTCCTTATCATGACAAGAAAAAAAAACCACAACCCTGCAAAGTTATCTGTCCATAAATTAAAACAACATTATTATTTGGTTTAATCTATTTTATAAAGCAGTACGCACCTATTAGACAGAAAGAGGTCCTTAGAGTAAATGAAATTAATTGGGAAAAAATTAACAAATGTTATGAAGCTGTCATTTTTTTATATGTCAGTACTGCCATCATATGAATGTTACTCACATGTCATCAAGATATCTTCATCATGCAAATTTGAGGGGACTGGTCATGAGAAATATTAATTAATTCTGAGGTGCCGCAGCTCTTGCAAACACTAATCCTCATAACGCTCCTATGGGATGAAGAGCCATTATTACCTCCCTCTCACAGAAAGTGGCCTGAGGTCTTTCCACTCTCCTGGTCTCAGGCTGGGGAACTGGTTTTGCTTTTCCTGGTATCAGTTTCCAGCTGTTGGCTATTCCTCACTGACCTATGCCTTACTCAAAGGGTTAATCTCACTCAAAACAAGAATTCTGCAATTCTTTGCTACCCAAACTGGGGAGCCAAGCCTGCTTTGCAAACAGATCTCCCCATTCATAATCATGTGTAGGAAATGATAATTTCTCTTTAAATAAGGAAGTGGTATCTGAGGCATATTTATTATAATTTAAGATAACCTGCAATTCAATATAGCATTAAACGGTGGGGTGAAAAAACCCCTAACTCTGTCATGCTGTGAATAATGGAGCATGAGACTGTTGGGTAAAACCAAGCATTTGGCAGCATTACCAAGAAATGTAGTGGAATTCAGCAGTTGTTGGGCTAAACCAACAGAAGCCGTCTTGCTTTGCTGTACATGAGTTCAGTTTATCAGGTGGCACTTTCAGTCTGTGGTTTTCTTCTGTCTCATCTTAAATAACAGCCTGTTAATAATTTCTCCCTCTTGACTTGGTTTTGTCTCTGTGATATCAGCTCTTACAGAACAAAATTGTTGCACAAAATACCGCGTGGATAACACCAGAAAATCTCTCCTCACTGTTTTACCTGAAAAAGGGTTCAAATACAGTCTGCAATGGGACAGCTCTGTTTTTAAACAAAAATGCTCATGTGGTGCATGGTGATAGACCAATACTGCTAATACACATAGAGGAGAGGATTCCTTTTGTGCCATTGCAGAAAAGATGTCATGGAAACTGTGAGCATCTTATGAGATTTCACTGTGTCATACAAGCTTCCTGTAGATTGGGTCTTACTCCTTTCCAGTCCTTTGGGTAATTAAATGTTTAAAAGTAAGGATTTTGGGGCTTGTTGGGATTTTTCCGCAGAGCTGATTGTACTTCGTACCGTGATTCTTTTGGCTGCGGTGAAGCCTTGTCCCCAGTGGTGTTATTAGGAGTCTCCTGCAGAGAAGGTTGAACTCCGCTCGTTACACTTTTGTTCAGCAAAGAGAAATGTGCTCAGTGCTCCTGACAAATTGTGGTAGCAGTTTCTGATATTAAAGCTATTTGGTATGAAAATTAGTATTTGCAGGTATCATGGTGGTATAAACAGGACAGCAGCAATGCAACATACTTCAGAGTAACACCTTGCAGAAATGACTGACGTTTACTTAAGCTGAAACTTGAGCTGTAAAATTATTTAAAAACACTGAATAAAAATGTAATAGATAAAATGACTGCAAAAGATCTTTAAAAAGTTATAAACCTCTAGTCAGTTTACCTAGGAAGACAATGACATTACAGCCTTAGCAAAATGATATACTTATGGAGTAATATTGTTTGTATGACAGCTATCATCACTATGAAGAGTCAACTAAAGATGCTCACTGACACTTCAGCGTTCAATTTAAAAGTCCATGTTTTTAACTCTTTCATTCCTCATCTGAAGGAGGATACAAGCAGCATTAATGTAACTGCATAACCGTCTATGTATTTTTTTAGGAGTATCAACTGTTATTTATATACCAGATGGAAGCATTATAACAACAAGTCTAGAAGCCAAGAAAAGCTAAGATTTATTCAGATGGGCAGAGTATCTGGTCACTAGGAGAAAGAACGTATTGTCAAGTTATGTTAGCTAACATGATGCTCAGCAGGTGTTAGGTAAAATTTGTTTATTGTACACCTTGTAGTCCCACTTGGTTTAACTTGCTACTTTTCTTGTTGGGGACAGGTAGAATTGCAGATGGACAGCATTTTCTAGGAAAGGTAAAAATGCATAATTTTAGGGCAGTAAATCTCATGCATCTGTATTCAGATCAATACATATTATTAGGCTAGAGCTTATTTAAATAATTATTAGGCTATGATTATTAGACTTGAAGTCATTTTTTTAAACTTCACAAGTGTAACAGATTTAGGCGCGTTTTGTGATATTCTGAGCTGTGTGGTTCTCTGCTGAGCTCTGTTCAACAGTGGATCCTTGGTCTGTGAGCAAGGATCCATGGTGGGGTAAAACACCTGTGCTGTTTTCTCACAGGGGTGGAATATGGCTGTTCTCTTTGTTGGATTTTGGAGTTGTGTGAAAAATCACCGTGAAAGCATAAATAAATGTGAAGATCAGGGATTGGTGCCATTCCTTATAATTTCAAGTGAGAAGACTCGATGATCTAGAATTTGATAAACCAAAATGACCTTTTTTAACTGAAAAAAGTTGTTCAGAGAAGCAATGTAAAATACATCTGTGTAGCAGATGACCTACAGGATGAATCGAATGCTTGTCAATCTTTATTAAACGCGTGAAATTATTAAGAGTATTACAAAAACCGAAAATGTCACTGTAACAATGTTTATTTATAGTAGAGATTGGCAGGTCTGCCACGCTCTGCTGCGCAGGCATGGAGTTGTTGGGTGGCTTTCTCAAGGTCATGAACCACCCTGGAGGTGTGAAGTTCGCAGTTCTTTTCTTTAACAAGTAGTTTATTATTCTTTAAATTAAGGGAGGAAAAAAAAAGTTTGGAGATTTTCTTATTTAAAGTAACAAATCAAAAGGGAAGCTATGCCATCGAGCTGTGAAGAAGTGACTTAAACAGCTTGTCCGTGACATAAAGTCCAGATTTCATGATCTTTTACTTTTCTACTTGGTGCTTCTCTAGCTTAAGCTCTTTTCAAACTTGGTATAATCTCAAACTATCAGAAGAAGCAGTCCCATTTCCAGCCTCGCTTCTCTTCTGTTATCACACCTATTTGTATGGGAGATCGCCAGTTTAATTTGACTCCTCTTGCATGCATACAGGTGGGAAACAAGAGCTGGGGTTCAGGAAAGGACAGGGCCTTGTCTTAGGACACACTTATCCAGAGACACTGTAAATTGAATTATAAGCTTAAGACGAGTGACTCAGAGCAAGTGACAGTATTTTATGTTATTAGCCAAACAAAACTTTCCTTGTGTGACAAGATAGAGCAAAATTATCTGAATGAAACAACTTTCAGTAACTTTGTAGGTGACAACAGTTGGGTCTCGTCAACAACACCTGAGCATCCAGCTTCGACTAGAGTATTCTTTTCTGCTCAAGAAAACAGAGCAATTTTTACCGAAGTCCTTATGAAGTCCATATAAGCAAACAAGCATTGTTCTACTTTTGAGAAGAGCTCATCCTGGAGGCATTGGGAGGTCACTGGTGCCTTTGGGAGAGTTAGCCAGCCTGCACCAGGTTTTGGAGCCGCCTCCTCCTCCCTCCAGGGGCAGATGAGGGAGACAGTGGGGGTCTGGAGGCTGCGTGGGGAGCCTGTGTTACTGTAGTGAGGGTGGCCAGCCGGCCCCCACAAACACTCTTGTGCCCCTGGCCCCATGGCAGAGCTCACGGTGAATGGTGAGTGAGGCTGCTCAGGCCAGGCCAGCAAAGCAGTGAAGGTATCTCCCATGGCAGGGGGACAGCTGACAGGCAGCTGTGGCTTTTTGTTCATTTTCTCCCTAGAAAACTCAACAGCTTTCTCTGTTTGAAAAGTTATGTGTTCTTGTTTTAATCTTACCAGACCCTTTTGGGTTGTGTGAGTTAAAGGCCCTTCAGATTTCTTTATGGAGTTTCTGGAAAGTTTAATATGAAGTTAACTTTACTATAAAGTTTACTAGCAGGCTTACTTGGGAACTGATTTCCCCCTGATATATACACACCCACAGCTACAGGTATATATTTCTTACAGAAATACTTACTGTAAACATGCTGTCAGTTCCTAGGCGCTTTTTTTTTTTAAATTACACCTGCTCTTGTTCAGAGCTGCATCTGTGTAGCTCTTGATGACAGCAGCCTACTCATCCTCTCTTTCTGCTTTGTTTCATGAAAGAAAAGGGCAATCAAGGAAAAGGGAAAAAAAGCAAATCAAATGTCAAAGGTTCTTATCAAGTGCCTCTGAAGAAAAAAGGACTGCATTTACCTGTGATTTTCAGAAAATAGCACTAGATTTTTTTCATTCTCTTTCTGGGTGTGCAAAAGGGAGAAGATTGCAGGGGTAGGAATTTCCGTTTGTCTTTTACAAAAATGTGTTTAAATAGCAAATAGTGCAAGCCTTGTGTAATTTTAGTAGTGTATTTATAAGGAAAGTGGGCCTTGGGTTTAAGGTACAGATGTGAAAATGGGAGGATAAGGGCCTTATGTCCCAGAAGCTGCCCATCTTTCTTAGGGGAGATAGTGTAGGTGATTTAAATTTTATCTGCAGAACTGCTGGAGCATGTTTATTCTTTTTAGTGGCATAGTGAGACTAATTTTATTAATCCTTTGAAGTGCTCAGAAGGCAGCCATAGTAGACGGGTGAAATATTAGCACTTGCAGATGTTCTATATGCCAAAATACATAAGAATAGGGCAGTGAACATGATACTGCAGACTGCACACTGGAAACTATGGGAGTGCTAATTGATAAGAAGAATATTAATTCACATCAAATAGTCTGCACTGGCACCTGACTGTTTGACTGTTATGAATGCTATAATTTAATTACTATTTTTTGGCAGGTCTGAGAATGTTCTGTCAAACTGGTAAGATTAGATCAGGTGTGCATGAAAGGGATGGGCAATGTCTTACCTAATACAGCTCTATCTTAATTAGTTTTTCCCTATCACGAGCAGAGCAGCTTCAGAAGGACTGACACCTTACATACCAGGAAACGTGTTGGAATCACCTGACACTACATCTCTTGTAATCTCATGTATACGATGCGATTTAAAAAACTGCCTACTTGACAGTTTCAATGAAAATTACGTTCCCCTCTAAGTAGCGCTGTACCCTACTGTATAATGTTGGATCAAGAGAGCTGCTGTAAATAACATAAGATAAATAAATTCTGTAAAAGGCTGCTAATCTTAAAATTTAGTTTATTAAATTGTTAGTAGTCAGCTATTATGTTATGTACATAAAGTCTGAAAGTTCAGGATAAGAGTATTTATTTTTAGATTAGATTGAATTCTAAACATTTCATTACCATTTTTTATCTCTTCTCTCTTCCCCCTCCTCTCATATCACAAAATGAAACAAGCACTGTTTTGCTGTTTAAGAGATATTGAAATTGAAATTCAAATAATAATGAAAATTCCATTAAGCAAATTACTGTTTTCATCCCTCCTTTTTCCTGTCACCTGGGTGGATGAGAGGCTAGGAGCAGGCAAAGGGGTGAAGATATCATGTAGTGGTAAGAATGACACAGGATTTTAGCTTTTCAAAGACTTCATTTAAAACCAATCAACCAAAACCCCAAAAAACCTCAAACCCATAAGACTTGGTTCTATTTCTTTTCAGTGGAATATAAGGTTAGAGCTGATGTGGTGCTCAGAAGTGAAAGGAAGATACAATTTCTGTATGAAAAGCGAGAGAACAACATCACTAGACAGGTGACACTGCCTGCGAAGACGGCTAGATCCATGTTCAAGTTCTGTTACAGCGACGCTAATTTCGTGCTCCTAAATATATCCATCAGACTTCTGTAGCTATTAGAGCACGATAATGTTTCAGTTAATCAGTCAAAATTAAATTTTAGGAAAGCAGTTAAAGATGAAGAAAAAAGAAAACTTTAAAAGTGTCATAATAGAACGACTACAGGTGAGGTGTGATGATCAACCTCATAGGACGTGAATGGGGTTTTTTGAGAAGAGCAGGAAAAACACATAGTGAAGAGTAATAGAAAAAACCTAAATTAGTAATCCTTACCAAGTGGCTGATGAGCCATACCCCACCTGCAAGCAAGTCTGAACAGGTAGAGGAGAACTCAAAGGTCTGTGGCTGAGTCAATCTGTATGAAAGTGGCATGGCTCAGCAGTTCAGTAGTGCCAGTTTACTGCCTTGTATGTGATGGACTCACAGGAGCAAGATCAGTTTTCTGATCCTAAGTTTAGTCTATACTGGACAGTAGCTGGCTTCCTAATGCCGAATTCCCCTCTATCCATGCTCTGTTGTATAGGGACTGGAAGTGGCTGGGCTGGGCTGGGCTAGGGGACCCCTTCAGGCAGCAGGGACTAGACTAGGAGAAGGGGGCTAGTAAGAAGCTGCTGGATGGGTTGGAGTGTAGTGTCTCTTACTACGGTGATGTGGAGGCAGCTTTACTCTGGTTATTTCCGTGGAAAAGGCCTTGGCTACATAGGAGATGCTCCTGCACTGGGAGCAGCATTGTTCCAGCTGGGGTCTGGGCTGAAGTAGTCACGGGCAGAGGGTTGAACAGGTTCCCTGTGACCCCCCTGAGCTGCACGTTCTCTCACTGATAGAGCCTGTAGTTGCCAGTATTTTTTCCATTATTTGGAGCATGCCAGCTACTTACTATTTTAGGAAATGATAGGTTATCCAAAATTCACCTGAACAAATGAGCTGGCTCCAGAATAGAAGCTGGCCAAGCCTGATCTAAGCAATCAAGGTTAAAGAACAAATATTACATGAAGTGAGGTTTTCAGATAGCTGCAGATCCAGCTGCTATTTATTTCCTGGGTAGATCAGCTGCATACTAGCAGCTGCCTTTTTCAATTCTATTTTTTGTGGTGATGCTAAGGGAGGAAATACTCTGTCTTTCCACTGTAGACACATCAGCTTCCATCTATTAAATCTTTCCAATGGAGAGTGATGCCAAATCATATCTCCTCAGCCCTTTGTTCATTTCCAGCCAAATTATCTGGGATATTTCTTCCCTGCTAAGAAGTTAAAGATCTTTCTTAAACTCCCTTATTTTATTCTTCAGAAAACAAACAAATTCAGTATCCCTCTCCAGGAGCTTTTACAGTAAACTTCTGCAGAACCATTTGTTTTCTCTTGCTCTTGGGAAAATACTGTGTTTGAATGGTGAAGTTCTGCCTCTGCAGAAATTATTGCATCAGCAGTGTCTAAAACACAACAACAAAAAAATGTTCTGTCCATTCATATGAAAATCACAAAACTATTTCCTACCCTGAAAATGTACTTCTCCATCACTGGGTTTTTCATGAGGGAGAAAGGGTCAGAAAGACAGAAGATTAACTGGATATTTAGAGTCAAGTGTGCAGTTCAATGCTAAAATAAATCGGGGGAATATAGCTGTGACTGAAGTTTCAAGGTTGTCACAAGTAAAAGAAATAGTGGGGTTTTTTTCCCCATCTCACCTATTTGTAAGTGCCTGCTAAGTTGAGAAGCCTAGACATAAATGTTTACTGATTAGAGGAAGGAGATTCTTTCTTACAAGTGGCTTTCTTCCAGATGTAGTGATGGCGTTATACAAAACTGGCTGGTCCTAGCTAAAGTTCTCAGAAGTGCCCCCTGATGTAAGCTCCTTATTTTTTGCTTATTTTTGGCATAAGACATGAACAAGAACGATCATTTGAGTGTAAAATATCAGCACTTTCATCAGGTCAAGTCTCAAGAATTGCTGGTACCTAAAATTAAAGATTTCTTAAAAGCCACTGGTAAGCACCTCCTGTACAAGAAAGAAAAGCTGATCTTAAGAGCAGTTAGTGCCTGCTCTGGTACATAACAAAGCTTTGTATGGAAGTTTAATGATTGAAAATAATAAACAGAGCTACCAGCTAGGGTGCTTAAGATTAAGATGTCAAGAAGTTTGCGTTTTGTTAGCTTCTGCCTTTTTCTTTGTGGGCTGGTCTCCAAACATATATCATCAAAGGCTTTCAAAGTATTTCTAATATAAAATCCATTTCTGATTGTTTTGAATTATAGGAAGGGAGGAGAAGCTGTAAAAGAAGGGTAAATAAGTAATAGAAATATGGATTAAATAAGACACAAAGGAAAGAAGATGATGTGATAAAAGAGATATAAGGAAAATGTGAAGGAAAAATTAAACTAGAGGAAGTTACCAAAAATAATGGAAGAAAGGCTTACGGCTTTTGATGGAAAATACAATTAGGGAAAAAAGAAAAACAAAGAATAAATGCCACAGGAAATTCTTAACTTAGTTTTTCCTGGAACAATTTATAATACTCAACACCAAAACAGATACCGTACTGTAAATAGTACCATATTATATATAAACAGAATAGAATTTTCTTGTACAATAACCTAAAATGAACGTTTTACCAAATGTGTGAGCTTTGGATGTATAAGAAAGTAATTTGTTGAAAGGCTGGGCGCAGTATTCATCTTTCATTCTTGCCTTGGAAAGAAAGGCAATCTGTGAAAATCATCTAGAAGAAATAATGGCCTAGGGAATGAAGTCAGGGTTACATCAAGAAGTGCCCACGGTTGGAGAATTCTGAGTATTCAATAATTTTTAAAGAGGCAGCCCTGTTGGAAAATTGCTGCTCCAGCAGGAAAAGAGACTCAAATCAATGAAAAGACAGCAAAGGAAAGAAAGAAGAGTTTGATGTTACAGACCATAAGAGACAAGACTTTAATGAGTTAGGGAGAGGGGAAAAAAAATAAATAAAAAGCCAGCTGGACCTTGAGTAGACATTGCATCTGGACAGGAGCATAGGCTAAGGGTAATTTCCCACCAGGGAATGCTGAGGATTACAGATAAAAAATAAAGGGCCAGGGCAAATGAGGTGGCACGAGGAGGTGAGGAGGCCATACTTCTGGATACTGGGTGAAAAGTGTGGGGTTTCATAGGAGGGCAAATATGCCTGATCATTTTTAAACTCTCTCTCTGTTCCTCATACAATGCTATGATCGCTATATACTATTTCTGTATCATTTTTTGTCTCTGGATTCAGCCCACACGTGGCTGGCAGAGCACTTCTTCACCTATGCCTCTTCAGTTCAACCCATGTCTTAAAATAGCCATGCATTGTGCTCATTCTCCTGAGACAGAACGAATGGATCGCCATCTCATACAAGCTTCACTAGTTAAGATTTCATAAATGTATTATAACTTTATAGGGTACCTATTTCAATATCAACAGAATGGTAACCATAATGAATGTGATTTAATGGAGGAATGTGTATATAATGAGACACATTTGACAGAAAATAATAAAAATTTACTCTAAGCTTCATGTAATAATTGAAATTAAATACCAGATGGTATTATTTTTTGCCCTGACATTCTGTCTATGCTTTATGTCACTATAATAATCTTCATGATAGAAAATAAATTAAAATATTGATTACTTTTTTCCCTTTTAATGCAGGCAAAACTATTATAAGAAGATACGTGGTTTATTTTAGAACACAGAATGGCCAAAGAGCCATCTAGCTCATCAGAGGATAGTATTGAGATGCCCAGCCTAGGAACCAAGGAAGGGCTTACACCTCGTTTTATTCCCTTCTCAAGCTGTTTGTTGTTGAAAGCCAGTGTATATAGTATGGCTTATCTCACCAGTGTACGTATCAGTAGACAGAAGTCGTAGCTTGTCCTCTCCCATCATACAAAATAGTTCAATGCATTAAACTGTAAGGCGTTGCATCGTCAGTCCTCTCATTGTTCAGCAACACTTCTGATGCCTTTGAAAGCACAGTACAAAAAAATTTGGCAGATTACATCTTTAACTGTAAAAATGCGTTCCTTAAAGTTGCCTTCTAGTTGGGTCAGTCAATAACTTAAGTCTGTAATTTGCTGAAGGATAAGCATAAGAGGACAAGAACAGCACTTCGCAAAATAGGTCAGTTTACACAAGGAGAATAAGACACTTTTAAGTGTAACAAAATGCAAAATGCTGGTTCTTTTTTAGTTTGTTGGGGAGGTGGTTTTTATTC
Organism: Mesitornis unicolor; assembly: GCF_000695765.1. NCBI lineage: Eukaryota > Metazoa > Chordata > Aves > Mesitornithiformes > Mesitornithidae > Mesitornis > Mesitornis unicolor. The sequence goes on along the minus strand of NW_010158915.1, from coordinate 54,273 downwards.
AGGCTGCAGAGCTCTCAAAGTGCTCAGTGGAGGCTGGTACAGTTGCTTGTTTCTCCTCACGCAAAAAATGTGGCGACTTTTATTGTAATAAAATGGATAAGGGGTTTACAGAGATACTGAATTTCGGTCCAGAAAGACAGGTCAACAAAGTTTCTGATGTTTCAGGGTGAATCTAGGAGCCAAAATGTGGCTTTTACCTGGTGAAGCTCATTGCCTTAGGAAGATACCCCTTGTCAGAAGGTGAGGAGGGTTCAGGCACTGACTCATGCTGAAGGAGGTGTGGGCTTGTAAACCTCTGAGGGAGGATATTATGCAAATCAGATTGAGTGCAGTGCCATCTCGCAGTGAGGGATGCTCTGGATTACATCCTGCTGCAGTCAGACATAAAATATCACAGCTAATTTTTAAAAATTACAAGTTTATGATCAGGCATAAAACTTGGATCTTTCCATATTTGCGCTACCGCTGAACTGTTTTTAAAAAATCAGCTGTGAAATAAACACTTTAAATTGAAATACATAATTTCAAGATATAATTTCAACTTTTCAAAAGCCATTAATTCTGTGTAACCTTAGGTAATGAACTCATAATAAACACAGTATCAAGATAGGAAGATGCTAGTATGCCATATGTGAACAAATGCAATAGGAATTAACCTCCAATGATACAGTTTTAAAAGAGTTTGGTAAAAATCAGGAAATTTTCATAGTTGGGCTTACCTGACTCTAATCAGAATTAAATGAAAACAATTTATGCTCACTTAGACTGTTAAGTCAAGCATGTCCTGAATCTAATTTTTGTTTTTGGAAATCTTCAGAAATTAATGAAGATTTGACAGATCTTTTATCTGTATGAATAAGTTCTCAGGGTATAAAATCCATGTTATGCATTACTCAAATTAAATAATACTGTATCTCAAAGACCTATTAATCATGTAACTTTTCACTGTTTAAAAGGGAACATGTATCTCTTTTGAAATATTAGGTTGCAGCTGTATCCCCCATCAGAAAGGTTAAACAGATTTATCTTTCAAGTACAAATAGGATGGTCTTGATATTCATCAAACATTCCTTTTGGGATCACAGGTCTGTACTTTCTTTTAGCAGACATTCATTACTGTACACTCGCTTGGCAGATGCACAATATCCGAACTCTCTGGTTGCCATGTGTTGGTTATTCATTCTGAAACATCAAGTTTGTTAAA
>NW_010158915.1:0-53038 GCF_000695765.1 Mesitornis unicolor | reverse complement strand
CCCTACATATCTGAGGGCACGACACCACTTCAGCTCTTCTATTCCTTTAAGCTCTGTTTCTACAATGGCACTCCTAGATAGAGACATTGCCTGTAAAGATTGGAGATTATCACATTTTCTTCTGCATTTGGCATGGCCATAAAATAAATGTCTTCTCTGGAGACATTCAAAACCCACCTGGACGCCTTCCTGTGCAACCTCATCTAGGTGTTCCTGCTCCGGCAGGGGGATTGGACTGGATGAGCTTTTGAGGTCCCTTCCAATCCCTAACGTTCTGTGATTCTGTGATTCTTGTATTTTTTAAAGGGAGTAACTGCTGTTACTACAACTCTTAAAATCAGAATGTTGTTATATTATAAATATGCAGAATATTTTTAGTTGCCGAATTCCTTGAGTCCTGGTGAATTCTGCTTGTATGTATCAGGTTCCAATATTCGGGACCTTCCTCAAGAAAGCATTCCTGTGCAGTATGGCTGCTCTCGTTTTGAAGAGCACACTTCTAATGACTCTTGGATTTCATTTCTCCAGTGCTGAATATGCCAGAGGTAAGCACTAATGAACCCAAGCATATGTGCAAAGATAAGCACATGCTTATGTTAGACCTACTTTTAAGACCATAAAAAGAAGTTGTTTCAGTTGAAGTTACATTTTTCAAAGCATTTATTAATTCAAGAGGGTGTAGTATGTCAAAGTGTCTTCAAAGACCATGTGCAAAAAACTTATGTTTTAAGCAAGACATCAGAGGTATCATATTAACTTTTTATGAAAATTGAATGATACTTGATTAATACATTTGGGAGAGCTACTGTAAAATCAATATATTGACAAATACACCAAAGTTATATGGATATTTCTAGCAACATGTTATATTTCAGTTGATAAATTTATTCAGTAAAAAGTTGAGAGTGATTTACATACATTGGTAGCTTTACAAAACAGGAGACATGAACTACAGTAAACATGGACTTGAACACATTCTCCAAACATAAAGGAGTGTTGCACGACATTGCTTCTTTAAAAATGTATTTAATGTACTAAAATAAGTGGGCACCTCCTATACCTCTTTGAATATGTGTTTGGATGTGCATTTTACAACTGTGTACAATTCACATTGTTTTTTCAGATAACCCTGTTTCCCCATGTGCTGAGTAAATTGTGCAGCTGCTTTTTACAGTAATGACAACTTATATAGATACTTACCATAGCTACAGTACATTTTATTTTAATTACTGTCAGTGATACAGTGAATGCTTTTAACTCATATTAAACACTTTTGTATTAGGAGGTTTGTCATTGTGTACACAAACCCGGGTGCTTCACGAGGCTTTCTGGAGTGCTGGGTCTGCTAAGCAAGGGAGAAAGCATCACTTTCAAAGTAAGATGAACCTTTTTCCAACCCAGTTTTCACTGGTTAGTATTGGCAGCCTTTGTGAAGCCCTGGATAAGATTCTGTGCCTGAACTGGAACTCAGCTGAGTTTGTAGGTAGCCTTTAGCATCTTTGCATGGAGCTGATGAAGGGTTTAGGGCATGGAAGCAGCTATCCTGATGCAGCACTGACCTACTGCACTCCAGCATCAGGGAGCAGCACCCCTGGGGAATACCCAGGACCAGGCAATCAGACATCACATCCAGAGCATTGCAATATTGATCTCTGCATCTAATTGCATCACTAGTAGAATGGAATAACTTCAGGTAGGATCGGTAGGAGTTGGTAGATGAAGTGAGGGGATAGGAGTAAATTAAAAGGGCAATCCTTACTTGATGCATCATTTATCGCCTATATCCAATAAGGAACAGCATAGACACTTTTTTTATTTTTTTGAAGAATTGTAGTATTTCAGTTACAGCCACTGGAAAGGATTGTGTACTTCATGTCTGCATGCAAATACATACATTGGTATTTTGTTTAACATGTTATGCTCCCTAGAAATAAGCTGGTTTATACATACTTTCTTATTGAGTTGTGTCATACATATATATTGGCACCTTCTTTAGCTTTGAGATAAGTGATTCAGTCAGCAAACTTCTTGTGCAGCAAATGGTCAGCAGATGGTTCTTCTGCTAATGAATTAGAATTTGATTTACTTTTGGTGACTGGAAGTTTAATGCCTTTTGATCTCATTCATACTTAATGCATATATCCTACTTTGCTTTTAATGGACTGGATTACAGAGGCTAATAGCACTCCTAAAGCGTTTTACAAGAGGTGTTTTGTATTAGTGCTAAAGGATTTTCCGTGTTGTGAGGTTTAGCAGAAAATTGCGATAGTGTTAAACAGAAAATAACTCATCTGATATTTTATGAAGAGTGAAATAATTTCATCATTTTGTTGACAGCTTTGGCTATGTACCAACAACTTTAAAAGTTGTGGGGGGGAGAGTAAAAATTTATAAACCAGCCAGGCAATAAGATGCCAAGCAGAACACACATTGCTCTTGGAAAAAACAAAATAGGGGTTGCCCAGATTGATCTTTATGATACCATAAACCATTGTGTTTCTCCCACAAGTTTCTGCTTTCTATCGAATCAAGAAAATCTATACCTCTGCTTTAATGGAGAAGTTCTGCTCTGGGGTTTCAGTCTATTTGATATGTCTGCAAAATCGGTCTGGCTTTTTCAGTTCTCTGAAGTCTGAGCTCATCTCTCTGCAGGATATAAAAAATTACTGCTCACTCCTGTAGATGTATAACGTGAGCTTACTATTTTGCATAGACCTATTAATTTTTACAACACTTAGCAAGTAATAAGCCTATTTTTACTCATTCAGACTATCAGTGACTGAAGTTATGAACAGCTCTTGAAAATATGTGGGGCAAATCCTCCAGCTCCATACAACTCTGGAGATACATAAAGGATGGGAATCTGGTTCCATGAATATATTGGCAATGGTCTTTTGCTGAAGGGGCAGAGGTTGAATTCTGGGGGGGGGGGGGGGGGAGGGAAATGTGTTCATGGTAGTATATGCATCTTTGTTCTGCTTCTGTGTACATGGGAAGAAGTCTGTGCTGCAGGAAAACTATATCTGTATCTATTAAGTGTATAGGCAAACTTGTTTAACCTTGAAAATGTTCACATTTACAAAAAAAGAAAGGGAGTTCATGACTTTTGTTTGGTTCTGTGTTACTTAAGCTTATTAAACTGACAATAAATTTTTTGTTGCTTTTGTTGCTCAAAGTGTAAGCATGCCCCATATCAGATGTAATTGGCTTATTTGTTGCAAACTAAAGATGAGGTGTTAATGTTTTCATAGCCCTTTACATGAGTTTTTGTACATATGGTAGACAAAAGAAATAAAGCGGTGTCTCACTGTAGGGTAGAGGAGTTATTGTTTGGAGGCACCTCCGAAGAATAGTCATTTGATCATCAATGACAGTAGATTATGATGTTTGCTTCAGAGATTTAACCCGTGTGATAGGGGCTTAATATAATCTTCAAAGATCAGGACCTCATCAGGACAGGTGTTTAATCATATATATAGATATGGAAAGCATCTCTATCCCTAGTTTATAGCCTTAGTTAAACTCCTCATCCACAGTCCGAAAGGCACTGAAGGACAGGATCTCCAGGACTACAGAATTTTCTAAGTCATTGCTGTAATTGTTGTCATAGGATTTTCACACATCTGAATTCCTTGAGGGGGGGAAAAATGATCAGATTAAACTGTGTATTCATGTGTATTTCCACAGCACTTTCACACTCGGATGATTTCCTCTACTAATTTTAGTTAAAACTTCTCTTTTACTGTAAAGTCAGCCATTTTCTCTTTTCAGGAGACAGTATTTGACTTTTATAGGACAAAGTTAATGCCAATGGTGCATAAATATAGCAGCAGCTGAGAAAGCATTGTTAAGTCTAAATTTTGCTTGCTTTTCTCTTTGACTGAAGATCTTTGAATCATTGACAACAGCAGACAGACTCTCAGGAAAGTGTAACAGTGCTCGGTGTCCATCAGCTGGAGCTAAGCCCGAGAGCCATCATTTTCATTCATTTGGATTTTTATTTAATGTCCAATTGAGAAACTTAACTGAGAAGGAAATAACCCTTTCTTCCATTTCTGACTTGCTGACATAAGGTAATTGTTCTGTGTAATTTGAGTTGAGCTAGAAGACAAAGAACTTTTAAGCCTGAAAACACATAATTAGCTGTACAAGAGGGAGTGTAGTCAGTGCTAACAGCTGGAAACATGTATGTGTTAGCAAAATCAGGGTTTAGGTTAATAACCATAGTCTGCTTATTTTAAGTATATAATTATGTGGTCTTTAATATTTTAGGCTTATTTTGTTGATTGTTTTTTGTTTAGTTTACTATCTGCCTTGTTATAGCTTTTCATGGATGGGGCTCATGCTTGAGTTTGACCTTTTTTCAAAATGTATGTAGAAAGGGTATGAAGTATAGGACAGTAAGTACTTTTTCATTGAAATAAGTAATGGTGGATGACTGAGATCTTGCACATGAAGTAGAAGTCCCGAAGACTGAATCTGACATCTAGATTGATACAGATCAGTGTGTTATTTAGATAAGTCATTTGTCATGAACAGGTTATACTGATGAAAAATGTGCGTTTATTTTTCATGAGAGGAGTATTATATGATTGATACTGAAGCTTTCACTATAGATTTTGAAAGGATATACTTGAGAAGATATAATGAAATACACTACAGTGTATAAAGTGCTAATAATATACTGTAGGGCTGTGGTACTGTCTCTAAAAAACATTGCGATTGGTTATTATTATACCAAATAGAACTTAAGAAACAGGGCTATTTAATTTGTGCATTCATTTATAAGTTGTTTTACATAGGTTGGACTGTGTTTCTTCCAAGAAACATTTACCAAGATAATAATTTTGTTTAATGCAATTGGTCCAAACACAGCAAAAGTCACCATGATTTTCAGTGTATCTTGCTTAATTCACTTTGTACTGAAGGTTTTTGACTGTTTTCTCAGAACTGACGCCCTGTTTGGATTTTCCATGTCAGTTCCAATTTCAGTTCCTTCAGATTTTGAGTAAGTTTATTTTGAAAGTGTAGCTTAAATGTTTCTGTACATCCATATATAATTCTGAATAGCTGAAGAATCCTATTGCTATTAGTTTTTTTTAAAGAAAACTAAGGTGGTTATGTATGTGGCCAAGTACTTCAGCAACAGCTTTCGTTGTGAGTATTGACAACTGACAGTGTAATGGTACAGGTGTGACTGTATTCTTGTCACAGACAGGGAGCTACATTAGCATCACTTACAGCTTCAGTGACCAGTTCAACAGGGATTTTCAAAGTGTTCTCTTCACAAGTAAACAAATTATTTTCCTACTATGTCTTTATTGTGTATGATATAGTAACTTACAAAATGTTTAAACAGGTTTGTTGTAAGAATTTTAAGCATTAACTGTCCTGATGGGTTGTGTTGTGTAGCATTACAAAAAAGGGAAGATGCTTAAATTAGTCATGTAATATCTCAAGGAATTGTTTTAAAATGGTGTCAAGGTGGTATGTGCAACAATAAATAAAGAATACTTAGGAAAGAGAATGAAACTTTTCAGAGTATTTGAATTATAATGTGGAAGGAAATAAGAAGTGTCCTCACTTGCATGCGGTGTTCCTCTACCTCTTTTCTCCCTTAAAAAAAAAAATCCCAAACTCCAGAATTTTCTTTGTTTTTTCCTTTTCCTCCAAGCAGAGATTTATTCTGATATATGATAAGCCTTTTGAGTTAAAAGAGAAGATAATCCCCTTGCTAAACAAAACTATGAAATCAAACAGAAGGGGTCTTACTCCAGGGCAAACACAAATTTTTAGTATGTTGAGTGACTTTTCAAACAAAGACAAAAACCAGCCTTTACATTAATTTTGTGCCATCAAGGGCAATTATACTTCAAGTTCAGAGAGAAACAACTCAAAGCAATAAGACAGAACTACCCTGCAGTGTCTTTTATGTTACTGCATTGCCTCAGATTTGTTTCTAAACCCAGTTCCATTCCCCAGCTCCCAGAAACCGCAAATAAGAAGTACGTGATACAACTGAAAACAAGGTGAGATGACAGTAGTTTGTCAGTATTCAAAATGTGCAGAATGATCCATCTGCATGGATTAGCTAAGCTACTGCTAGCTTTATCGTGTAGACATAAGCACTGGTGGTGCTGAACTCTACAACTATCTGACAGAAGGGTGTTGCGAGGTAGAGATCGGTCTCTTCTCCCTGGTAGCTAGTGATAGAACAAGGGGAGATAACCTCAAGTTGCACCAGGGGAGGTTTAGGTTGAATATTAGGAGGAATTTCTTTACTGTAAGGGTTGTCGAGCACTGGAAGAGGCTGCCCAGGAAGGTGGTTGAGTCACCATCCCTGGAGGTGTTTAAAAGACGTGGAGATGTCGTGCTTGGGGACATGGTCTAATAGCAGACTTTCTAGGGCTGGATCAATGGTTGGACTCGGTGATCTTAAAGGTCTTTTTTAACCGAGACCATTCTATGATTCTATGAAATTTTACTTCATCAGATGAGTTTGTTGTATCTTGCATTGCTGAAATTACTCTTCCTGTTTTCTGTAGCTGCCATAAAACCACTGTGTACAATTGTCAGATGACTATGCTGAAGTCTGCTCAAATCTTCCCACCTAAAGAGGATGAAAGGGGGCTGGTATAATGTGGTGGTTTTGTTTCTGGTTTTGTTATTTCACTGTTTAAACTGCATAAGATATTTCTCCTTATATTGCATTATTAAAATGTAAAATGATTCCCAGTTTACACGTTGGACTAGGTATTCCAGTTCAGTTGCTGAGGATACTGTTGAGCCTCAAAAAAATCATGTGCAAGAGGGAGAAACATGTAAATACTAAGTGATTGGAAGTCAGTATTAATCACACTTAAAATAACATCCATAAAAACCTCTCCATCCATTTCAACAATTGGAAGTAGACCCAGGAATCTTATCAGTAAATATTTTCAGTTTTGGTAGTACTGGTTCACCCTACCCACTCTCAAGTAACTGGAAATCTTTTAGGAATATAAAGTCCTGGGCTCAGAACCAGTGTGGCTTGGAAAAAGTATGCAGCCCTTAATTACGCCTGATCCAGGAGTAATACAAGGATAAGTAGTAAGGGATGTGAGAGCAATAACAAGCAAAAGAGAAAACTGAGTTATGATCATGGCGACAAATGGAAAATAAAAAACTCCGAGTTTTATTCAGAGATTTTTTTTATTGTCCTTTTTGTTCTACTTCCTCTTCTGTAAGGTAATAACAATGGCCTATATCGGAAGACTTTTGTAAGGCTTTATTTCATTAGTACCATGAGCAGTGGTGCCATAGCAAGAGCCTTTAAGGTAACAGTACATAGAACTGTACAGAAGACATCCCAGAAATCTGTGTGTTGGCTGCCTTTAGTTAATTTTTGTTAACTTTCCATCTGTGATACTTTTACAACAATACTGTATTTAAAACAGGAATGTGAATATATCTGGCCGCTAGATGCTGCTGAGCTGTCAGTCTTAGCAGTATCGTACTCCATGAATAGGGGCCACTTGCCAAAGGGAGTGTTGCAAAGCTCAAGCAAAGGAGTCGGGGGTGAGTGACACCTATTTTCTTACAAGCGGCAAAATAACCCTGGGCAGTTGCTCAGTCATGCAGTCAGAAGGATACTTGTTGTTTTGCACTAGAAAACTCAAGAGCAAGCAGCAATTTGTAAAAATTTGAGGAGAAAGAATGGCTTTGAGGCAGTGTGTATTTGGAGTGGCTAAACAACACCAGGCTTGAAAATACAGTGGTGCACTTGTGAACTGAGATGACTTTAAAAGCAGTTTTATTTTATGTTGTTTAATCACCTCATAATTTGGGGGAAGAGGTACAAGAAAAAATTTTGTATTATGCTTGATTGATTAATAGGAAAATTATCTTAAAATGGAGAGAACTCCTATCACTAAAGATATGCTCAGGCATAATTTGCCATACTTCACTATGACATACTATTGAGAAACTTAATCATCCATGATCTTATCAGTGACCAATTTAGACTATAGTTCCATCACTTTCTTCTGTTCATTAATAGAACAGGGGCATTTATAGGTGTTCCCTTAAAGTCTGTATTAAAACCAATACCCAAGTCTTGATGAGTTGTTAGAGCCTGATAATGCTAAACAGTATATTCAGAATACAACAACTAAGAGATGTAAGGCCTAGGAAGATTTACTATTGCTTAGAGTGAAAGAGTATAATTTAAAATGATAAGATAGTCATGATTGTGATAAATTATTGAGGTTACAGAGATTAGACCTTAAACCATTTGCTTAATGATCAAGACCTTGAACGTGAATATGTTCTAGACCTTTAACTGTTAAAAAGTAGATCTTAAAACGTAATCCTTTCTTCAGTGGGACTTTGGCAGACTGAACAAAACTCTTAAGCTGATTTTCCATTTCTCTCCATCCAAATCTATTATTATTTTACCTGGTTTTTTTCACTTCTTATCTACAGAAAAGTTTTGCCTGTTGCTTACCTGCAACTTGCAGTTGTCAAGAAATGTGTGGAAATGTGTTTGCTAATCTGGGGGATGACTTGGAAAAGAAGCCTATGTATTTCTCAAGAAATTCCAGTTACCATTTAACGTTTTCATTCGAATATTTGAGTCATAGTTAATTTGCATTGGGATTTATTATCTGAGCAAACCTGACCTATTAAACCTTCCAAATCTATTACTGTCAGCTAATGTCATGATTACAGAAGAATACACAGCGTGCCATGGCAACACGGCTGTTCCACCACACTTTCAACTTGAAGTCACCATTGTGCTGTTTATCACTGAGTTATTAGACACGATAAATTATTTTATGCTTGCCCCTCTCATGTCCGTCTCTTTAATACCTTCCTTGTCATTATAAGTGCCTTTAGCCTTACAGGCTAATGAAAGGTTCTTGTATCAAGTCTGATTACCACTCTAATGTTTTCCAGGCATGCTTGGTGATGAGCTTGGCATATGAAACAATTTCCTACAGTAATAAAACTAATTAAAGTGGGCAGTCATCCTCACATCGCTCTTTAATGAATTATAATGAGCTCATTAATCTATCCGGTCTCACTCGCCACATCTATTGGCTAAACTTCTCTGAGGGTATGACAGGATTGAAATCTTGCCCAGGATAAAATGGACACTGAAATGCATCTACTTCCCTTTTTTTTTTTGACAAAAAAAAACCCCAGGAGACAGCAGAGGTCTGCTGTAAGTGGAATTTGCTTTGTAATAATCAGAATAGGAAAGGGTAAATAGCTAAGATCCTGTAATGGTGGTGAAGGACGAATCGTACAGGAACTTAACTAGGTGTAATATTGCACTGCAAATGACAGCATAATTAATGCCTCTGTGGCACACACAATTCACTTAAAATATGACTTACAAATAATGTTTTAGTAACTGGATCTCTGGGAAACCGCCTAAAGAAAATAACATCAAGCTCATTTCTAGCCGAGTTTCTTGGCATTTTTCTTTGTTTGCTCAAAATGCGCAGAGAAGAGGTTGCAAGGTTAGGCTTCCCAATTCTGTAATGACAAATACTAAAGAATTAAATGGCAAGATTTATGAGAGGAAAGAGGTGATTCATATGAATATCCATATAGAAGAACAGCCTATTTTTCTTAGATTGTAACCCTGCAACTTTCCCCATCTGTAAAAGATCAAGTCTAGTAATAGCTAATCATAGCTCCCCACTGGAGTTCTTGTTAGCATTTGGATGCTTTTAATTCAGATCCCACAGGCATAATTACAATGTTATTACCAGGCAGATTAATCTTTAGTTTGCCTCCGTTCATTTCATGTATTTTAATTTTAATAAAAAGTTCTGCAAAACGTATGCTCCCAGTGCATGCAGAAAAGGTAAAGTAAATACGGTGTTCTAAAGCAGAAACAGCAGCCTTACTTAACAGTAAATTTCTGTGGGGGCCTTCCCTGCCACAGACTGGGTGCTCTTTTCTTATGCTTGAAACAGGAATGCATTTTTATGTAAACTACTGAGGCCTTGTTTCATTTTCTTGTAGAGAGAGGACAAAATGCAGGCTGTTCCAAAATCTCAATAGGGTGGTGGTCAGGGCAGCCGCAGTAAATGCAGGTGATGAGGGTTCAAGTCCCTGTTGTGAGTGCGGGGAAGCACAGGCGTCTGCATTCACCTCCCCAGGGGGAGCCTCAGCCGCTGAGCCCAAGGGTAGGTGGCAGTGCAGGGTCATGGCTATTCTTCTTCCAGTTCAACGGGATGAGAACATTTTGCCCCGCTAAGGTTCTTCAAAACTGATGAATTCTTATTGAAAAACGTCAAGGGCTTTTTCTAAGGAAAGAAACACTTTAAAGTGAGAAGAAACGTTGTTATAAAATCCCCAACCGGCTTCAGTCCTAAAGAATAAGTGGTAATTTGCCACTCAGTCACGAAGAAACAAACAAAAGATGTCTTTGCTTCATGGCCGTTGATGTTTCACAGGGTATCTCGGCATCGTTAGAGGGTTTGTTTGTTTCTTTTTGTAGATGGAAGTTTTCCAGAGATTGTCAGGTTTATAGTTCATTTTTAGGAAAAGAATGATGAAGGTCAAGTTTATTCTGCAAGACTTGTATACTTGAAGTACTCTGGTTTAAAACGTACAGTGTAGGGGGTTCTAATATAAAAAAATCCAAGCCCAATCTTTTCTATTTCTATTTTTTTTGAATGCATAGAATTTGATTTCTACTTAATACAGTGGTGTATCTCTATCCATGGTAGCTCAGCAAGAGGGAGAGCAGTTCTGTATCAGCAAGTTGATTATGCCCATAACTGTTGTACAATTATTGTACTGATTTCTATAGTGGCCAGACTAGGCAGGTATTTATAGTTGGTGCTGTTATTGTCTTAAGAGACTTAAATTCTCTAGTATTTTTGTAATTGTCTGATGCCAGCAAAGGTATCTTCTGATAGCTGAATTGGTTTTGTCTCGGTTATCTGACAAAGCCTTTTTTAATTTTATTTTTGCTTAAAAACTCATTAAGATAAAGTTGTCTTTTCTTTTGCAATGATTGTAATGTCAGTCCAGAAATTAGATTTTTCTGTATATATGCAAAGTTGGTGATATTTAAAGATTGATATAGGTGCGTAAAAACTACCAACAAAATGTCACATTGGTTGAACAAAGGTTTACTCTCAAGTGAAAAATTCATTTTCATTTAAGGTCAGTAAGTAATTGGGTATGCAGTTTGTGAGGGATTCGTACTGAATGTATAGTCTAGTTCAGTCTTTTTAGATTTTTATTTTTCTGTGACTGTCTAGCTTGAACATTGACATGCAAAATTCAGGACTCTCTTTTTGAGAATATAAAAAGCCTGTGGAGATGTAACCACTTGATGAGGAAAATGAAAACAAGATATTTCATTGAAAGCATCAAAATAATGAGTAGGATGAGTAGTTCCAATAAAAAGTAAACATAGTTATTCTTTTGGTAAGATATATATTGAAAATGACATCCTTTCATTACCCTGAAATGTCCTCGTATTTATTTATGTGCAAGAAGCCTAGTGATTGACTTGGTACTTCTGTGCTCGGTGAAATTCAGAGTCTGCTCTTGCCTACCTGGTAAGACGAGATGAAACCTCAGTGGTTCAATACAAGAAGTGGATGCCTGAGAGCTCCATGTACTAAGGGGTGAAGGTAAAAAAGGGAATATCAATAAAGTGGTGTCTCATTTACAAACATAGTAGAAGACTACAGTGGATTCACCGGAGACTTCAGCTTGGTGACCTGTGCTGTGTTGGAGCCCAAAAGAACTTGGTTATTGATCTCTTCCCAGAGGAGCCAGGATCTGCTTTGGTCTCATCTCCTTCTATTTAGAGAATGAGGTTTTGTGTAGGACATTATTCTCTGAATATGAAGAAATGCATTTCCTGGCTTGGCAGTATTGAAACTTTTACAAAAATGTGGCAGTTGGCAGATATTTTTACTTTACTTCTTGGCCTAAGTGGTTTGATGATGCTTGGCAGACAGACCCTGAGACAGACCAGTGGAAAAGTGGCTGCATTTCAATTATGAGTGAAATTATGTCTGTATAAAGTTACCCATCTTACAGGTATTCTTTCACGTGAATCTCTCTATATGTACTACATGATTAAGGGTTGTCATATGTAAGAGTGTGTATGGGTTTTGGTTTTGCTGTGTTAGGGCAAAAAATTGCATATGAATAGGGTATTTTTTCCCCTGATGATAACGGGATTTAATAGAAGAAAATTTAATTGGTAAACTTCATGATTATAATTAAATATAAAGATAAAGTCAGCAAGGCCAAAATAGTAAAACAAACAAACTAAACCCCTACCCTGATTATAAAAAGTTTTCTTCAAATTAATAAGTAACATGAAGTCTTCCAGAGAATTTGCAATGCTGAAAGGTAATTGTTGTGTAAGGAAGCATTCCTGGAAATAAGGTTATTGTAAAAAATGTAATTGAGTTAGCTGTGTTTGTCTAAGCGAAAGTAGATACACCAGCAGCAATGGGACAGCTAGTCTGAGGAATGAGACTTGACGTGTCAGTTGAAGATATCTGAGAATAACAGGATAACGTAGAATAAGAAATCTCTTGCCTGTTTTCTGTTGCTTAAATCTTAGTGAAATGGCAGATGGAAATAAAATGCCACTTATTTGTTGGTTGTTCGTTGTTTTGTATTGTGTATTTTTGTTTTGGATTTTGGGGTTTTTTGTAAGTTCTTTTAATTCGACATTGTTACCAGGTAAATTAGCAGAAACTGTTCTGGAAAATAGGTTTACTTGGCCCATGAATTAATACAGTAAATGGGGAAGAGCAGATCTGACTTTGTGAGATTTTAATCATACCTCAGAAGTCTGCTGGAAAAGTCATCAGCATGTGAATAAGGATGATCTGTTTTGTGTAGTTAACTCCATTTCCAAAAAGCTTTCAACAAGGCCCTTCATCAAAGGCTTTTTAAAAATGAGAGGATGAGTGGGAAAGTCTTCTCCTGGATTAATGGCAGATTACGTGTAGAGTACAAAAGATGTGAGTAAGTAGTCATTTATTAAAGGAAGAATTATACTGCCAGAAGGTCCAGAATAACCAGAATTAAAATGGAGTATGAAATGTTGTGGAAAGATCTCATCATACCAAATGATTTAAAATGAAAGGCAGTTGAGATTCGGTGTCAGCGGACACAAAAGAACACACCTGGGGAAGAGCAGTCCTGTCTTTCTAAATGACAAAAGGGATCTTTCCGACATTGCGCATAGTTCTCTAAAAACACCAGCTTTGTACTTACCCAAATTAAAAAAAAAGTACATAGATTTGAGGTAGTTGTCCTTAATAATTCTTGTAGGGCTCTTGAATTGGATACAGGGACGTTGTTCCCAAAGTCCATTTATTCTGAAGTTTGTGACTCTGATTTTAGGTTTATGACAGGGTTTGTTTTTGAACTTTTTTCCATTCTACAGAAAACATAGAAGATGTTGGGTTGTTTTTTTTTTTTCCTATAAATCTGGGCCTTTAAGAATGATTCTGAATAATTATTTTAAAATCCAAACCAAAGTACCGTAGTGCAATTGTGTGAATGGATGGCGAAGCCGCTGCTCGAGTGCTACGTGGAATCCTGATTACCCACTTCAAATGAGTGATACAGTTCAACTAGAAAAGGTGGACCCCAGGGTTTGATCAGAGATACGGGGTGGTTTATGTAGGACAGGAGATATTCCCAAGTTTCGAACAGAGATGACAGGAGTTGCACAGTAAATACGCAGACATCTAAAACCATGGAGAGACAGTGGGAAGAAGAATAGGAAATACTCCTATGTTGTCTTAGGATGGGAGCAGTGACCTTGTTCGGCATCAGATTTGAAAGAAAAGGAAAGTTGGGGGGATTGAGGGTTTGTTGTTGGTTTTTTTTTGTTTGTTTGATTGGTTTGTTCTCTTTTCGTGATCTTATAATTGAGAATCACAGAATGGTTTGGGTTGGAAGGGACCTTAAAGCTCATCCAGTCCAACCCCTGCCATGGGCAGGGACACCTCCCACCAGACCAGGCTGATTTGTTTAGAGATATCACCAAAAGAGGTGTGGCACTGTGTGTATGAATTCTGGCTCATAAGGAGAGAGTAAATGGAGTGTTTATATCAGGAAAAACACATTTATAGGTTTGTTACACACTTCCACTCCTGGCTGCTGTCCATGACTGCTGCAGGTTAGATACACCTTGGGCTTCACCTGGTATGATCATTCAGTTTTATGTTTTGCAGTTTATTATCAAGCTGCATTTCTTTAAGCTTCATTATTTTTATTATCACTGCTCAACTGAAGCAAAAAAAACAAAAACAAAACATTGATTTGCTCAATCTGTATTTCACAGTTAGCTGACAATTGGATCCCTGTGAAGGAAACTTTTATTTAGCTCCGTTCATAATGTCTGAGATTCAAGTGCATAGTCTTTTTGAGTGTTACCTTCATGGTAAAATATCAATTGAATTCTGGTATTCAAATGGGTATAGCTGCCCTAAATTATTCCAGTAAATTACTTATGGATGTATTCCACATAATTGAAGTTAGGTAGGACATGGTATAGAATTGTATAAGGTTTTATGAGGATTAAGCACCCTTATTTACTGTCATGAGGTCAGATCCTTTGCTCCCATACTCCATTTGATTTCATTATGAAGAAATGAAATATAGAGCTGTTCCTTTAGAAATGACACTTGAATGCTGTAGCTGCATTGAAACAAGAAGTACATAATGATTCCTGTTTCCAATAGGATCAGAGCTTCCAAAGCCGATTCAGGGTTTTACTGACTTGTTTTTTTCCTACTGGAGAGATACCCTGTAGTGGCACTGCTTGTGTTGGGTCAAGGTGGCCATGAGAGATGGCTCTGAGTTGCCCTGTTATGCTTTAACGGGAATTTCAGAAGCGTGGACTTGCTCTCACCCTTGTGCTGGGCTGGAGCAGGAGCTGGCCCAGAACGTGATGTGAGATGCAGGTGAGTTAACTGTGACCATTGCCTGCAGGCAGAGGCCACCCTGCTCTGGGAGCGTTGTCAGGACCCCAGCCAAGACTAACTGGGCTGGCACAGCACCAGAACCACAGACGAGCCAAAAAAAGCAAAATCCATGTGCTTTTGCACATCTGAAGAATTGCAGCCAGCCAATTCATTTCTCTCTCAGTGTGATTGAAAGGAATTGATATGACAGATACAAATTGATACAATATCTAGAGCTAGGGTGAGCACAGAAAGGGAAAATAAAACACTGGAAAGTGTACACATGGCATCATGATGTAAATGCATCAGGAGAGCATCTCTCGTAGATGGACCAGTGACTTCATTTTGACACCTGAACCAAATAATGCAGTCTCAGGTTCTCTGCCTCATGTTAGGATCATTAAGACTGTCATTAAAAAAATAATGAAAAATCAATAAAACTATTAATGATCTGACAAAAAACCCATTTCTGAAAACACAGTCTGTAATATCCAGAAGTCTACTCACATGAATGATCCCAAATACATAGAAGCTTTTCCTTTTAATAAAAGCATATATTGACATATCTCATGTTAACTCAAGTGGGGTTTTGGTTTGGAGATAGAGAATGGTGCTTCTCTACGCAGTTCCAGTAAGATCCGCAAAAGTACTTGGTGCTTTTCAGATGCCGGGTGGTATAAAGTGAACCATAAGAGACATCCATGACCCTGTACATAGTCGAGACTCCTACACTGCTGGTGTAAAAATTCTATACATGTTTAAATAACCTGTGTTTGCTCTGAATGTTCTAGTTATCCAGAAGCGTATTAATTTTGCTGTATGAATCTGTTGCATAGCTTAAAGGAAGTTTCAACTATTAGGGCATTTATGGACCTTTCCAAACTTGATATTCAGTTTTAAATTTCTTAGTTTTGTTTGTTTCAGGATGGTATTATTAAAGAAAATACATTCTAAATAACTGCTGATTTTCACTTTACCCTAAGTTGATAAACAGTCTGCTTAGCATTGGGAATTCACATTTATCAAATGAGTTTTATAATATTCTAATTTTATGGCACTGTTCTGGCAGAATATTCTGTTTAGTATCAGTAAAATTGCAGTAAATCTATCTTCCCTGATACTTGGTTCTGTTTATAGCACTTTGATTACAGTAAGCACAATATGCCTATTTGTTCCAAAGTATGAAGAGGTATAAAGTAAGTTTTCAAAATGGAAATGATTATGCTTTTTGGCACTTATGCGTACCCTGCTGCAGCTGCCTTCACACACGTAGTACAATTTGTCTTCCTGTGACCTGATCTGATGAGAAACAGATTTGCTATTATGTTTAACATTTCCCAGATGGACAGAATTAAACTGAAATAGAAAAATACTCGCACTGAGACATAGCAATCACTGTCGTAGACTACAACTGAAAATAAGTAAAGGGTAGTAATTTGAAGAAGTACAAAGATGATAATTTGAAGAACATTCTGACCGTAAGCATCTACAATAATAGTGACAGATCCATAGTGAATATACCGCTACATCCTGGACTTTTTTACAGTATAGGAGAACTTAAGTGAGGAAAATACGATGGGCATTTTGCACACAGCTGCTTTTGCATTTTTATAAAGTACACCTGGAATTTGGACTACAAACCTTTTTTATTATCTCCATTTAATAAAATAAAGTAGTTTGCAGATGCAGTATTTTATTTACAGAGGATGCTGTGTCTAACATTTCTCCTTAAGAATGAGCTGTTAATTGACTTCTCTTTTTATCAAGTATTTGCAGAGTCTTGGCCAAGCCTGCTATGAACATGCTTACTGCAATGGAGAGCAGAATTCTTATCCTTTTTGTTTCCATAATGAGATCATTAACAGCATTATAAAAATAATGAGTATCATTATAATATGTTAAACTGTATATAATATGTAGTGCATATAACTTATTAAACTCAACAAAATGGCCTCAAAGCTGTAGTGTATGCAGTAGTTTATGAACATAAGCATAGAGCATATGGTTCAATTATTTGGAGTGTTGACTAATATTTTCTTAGTATCCGTGTTCTCTTTGGACTGACAACCTTGATAAGACATACGGGTATAAACTCATTTTGCAGAATGCTAAGGAACCAGTGTGTTCAAGGACATTGATCTAGCACCTAGAAATGGTAAAGGTTACTTAGCAGAATTTGAAATCTGCGGTCATTTTATTGATTCAGGTTGGCACTTGAACTCAGCTATATCTGTATGCCAATTTGTTAATCTTACACTATAGAAATATTATAAGGGCTGCAAAAACATGAGAAATATTTTGCATACGTGACCATAATCAGCATTAGAAATAAGCTTAATTTTCTAAACGTACAAGTACACGGGTAAAATATCCACTGGAATGTGGGGATAGTGAAGAGCCTGAATCATGCAACCCCAGAGTATTTGAAATATATTTAAAAGCCCTACTCCATGGGGAGAAATGTTTCTTCCAGCTTGGTAGTTACAGTGTAAACTCAGAATACACTGATTCCACACTCTGCTAAAAGCAGGCTGCCCTTTTCAAGTCCTTTCCTCTTTGGTGTCTGTTGTTGTGACAGTTCATTAGATGGGAACTCTGGTTTTCAAGAAGCTTATTTTGGGCTATAAATCTTTATATTGGACTGTGTCTCTGCTTCCTCATTCACCTTGAGAAGTTTATCTCAATCAACGTCTTGGTCTTTCCATCGCAGCCTTGCGCAGTACTACGGTTTCACAGTAGAAAATGAAACATTTCAGGCCTCCTAAGGAGTCAAGGTGATCTGTTTCAGAATTCACATTATCTGACATGTGGTGCTGTTTGCCCCCTGGGCTGATAAATTACACAGCATTTCACCAGCTTTTCTAACCCCCGCACCTTTCATGGCATGCTACTTTGGTCTCCACTCCACTCCTCCTGCACTGAAATATTTTGGCTCTTCCCTGGCTCTCAATAGTTACTTTCTGGAAAAATGGTATTCACTGTTTTGGCAACAGATAGTTGCTTCTCTAACATTTTTTTATTCTGTTAGTTCTGCGTTCAGGCAGATATATGGGATATTGAAATTGCCCAAGCCTTTCTGCAGCTGACTACTATTTTATATTTTTCCTGTGTAGTATTTTCTTTCTTCTATTTGTGTTCTCAGTTTGTATTATAGCAGAAATATCCTCAAAATATAGCAGAAACAGAAGCAGCACCAAGCACCATTTGTCTTTTCCCCTTTTGTCTTGCATTTGCAGAACAAATGATGCCTGTGCAGGTACCAAGCAGCAAAATGAGATTATAAAATCCTAATTCTACACTTTATTCAACAGGAAAGAGCTCTCTGCTGCTTGCAAACTCAGTGTGATGGAATATAGACTATGATTATTATGACTTCTTTTACTAAATAACAAAAATTCAAGAATAGCTAGCATTTCCCTTTTACTAGACGTTTCTGGATAACCCCTGCATACACATTGATGTGCCTGCACAGCAAGTTGCAGGGAAGATCCTAAGGTCAGTCTTTGCTGAGATGCTTGGGTGCAGATGAAGTCTTCTGTTTGGTGGCAATGATTGTAGCACCTGCATTCTGCAATTACATTTACTTATCTGCTAGCTTAGCTTAATACTGAAAATTTTTTAAGCAAGAGGTGAAAACAATAGATATTCTTTTCTCTAAAGCTGGCAAATGCATGAAGGATATTGTCCAACCATCACAGTCTCAAGTATCCAAGCACAGTGGGTCCCCCAGAAATTGTGGGGTACGCTTTTACTAAGCTACAAAGGTCCGCATAGGAGCTGATAATGAGGAGTATTGATTTACAAGAATCTTGTCCCACTGGCAAGTGTTAATCAGAGTTTCACTGAAATGCGGCAAGGCAAGGAGAAAATTACCTTAGCCTTAGGTATTTTTCTCCAAACTATAATGGCAGTTATGGTCTATATTGTATGAAAAATTGGTTGCATGGAGTATAGAAGTGAAGTGCTGGGAGAACTGTGCTGTGCGAGAATGATGTGTGGATCCCTTGTGTGGATGAGGAAGATCCAGTTGGGTTTGTAGCTGTTTTTTGTTGGGAGAAATGCACTGTGATTTCTTTTGTTGTTTTTGTTTTATTTTTGGTCTTAGGTTTTGTCTCCCAGAGCTTCCATTCTCAAGCTCGTGTTAGTCCGAGGGATGCCTGAATTCATTTAGGCAATACCTAGTGCCAAACCTCATCTTTTTGGTCTAGTTACCACACACTAGCACAAGTCCTATTGCTCTGTTTGCGTGTGTGTGACTTCTAAAAGCTATTTTTGTAGTACTCTTGGTTATGGGACTTTGTTTGCCTTCTTCCATTGTTTATTCTGCTAACTTTGTTGTTGTTGTTGTTAGTTAAAAAGGGAAAAATGAGGAGATAGCAATAATGCGATGAAACCGTGCTCACAAAACCAACTCAGAAAAATGTAACTATAAGTTGAGGTACAATAGTTAATCCTGCATCACTTTTAAAACTAATATTTAAAATAAAGACTTCACTTTGATACGAAATTATTGAAGTTCTTGATACTTCGTATTTTTATAATTGTGTTAACTAAAATGTTAAGTATGTACTAATAACATATTTAGTGCTGAGGAGACCAAATTTTGTGCTGAGGGATAGTATTCTGAGATGTATTAATATTTTATTTTCAGCTAACATTCGTAAGTAGCAATTTATTAGTAGGTAGTAAGAGCGAAATGCTGCTATACCATATAGCGAAGAAAAATTGCTGGGAGTTTTTCCCCTAAAGGAGTTAATGGAAGTCCTGGCTTTTTTTTAAATTTGAATATTTCAGGAGACCTGCACGGAGTACTGAAGTAGTGTGTGAGCAAGTTCATTATCTGTCTGCCAGAAATGGGGTATCTCTTTTTATTGCAGTTGTAAATATCTGGGGGTTTATATGTGATTAAATTCTGTTAGAATGAATGATGAACACTATAATTGCTTTGAAAGGTAATTATTATAACTAAACGTTTAACTGAGGAAAATGGTCTTCACACTTTTTACTATTTTGTCTGATATTTGTGTGTCTGTTTGGATTTGCAAACACATTAGCAATGGCAGAGTTCAAGTTTATCACACTGGTTGTACCCCTTTGAACTGCTGAGCTCTTCATGGTCTAGAGAAATTCTGCGCTTTTATACTTGTTATCATCTGTTAGCTGGAGTTCCAGTTTTCTTACGTTTACACTAAGGACAACAGTGTTGTGCAAATATCACTACATTCCCAATGTTCTCCTGTAGTATGGCTTGGTTTTGGGGGGGGAGAATAATGATACTCCAAACCAGTAATCTTGCAAACATTGTAAAGACGTTGGTGTAAAGATAGAGTACTTCATTTATAGTTGTATGACCAGTCAGTTGGCTGGTTAGTTTGTTGAGTTTTCATTCTTGAATAGTTGAGTCATTTCATTTGCGTTTCTCCTCTTGGATGTGTATCAGAACAAGACAAAATATATGATTGACATTTCATCTCCAAATAAGGTGTTTAGACTTAAATGAACTCAAAACATTGCCTGAGGACATCTTGCAGACTGCCTCATGGACCTGAGTTTGGCTATAGTCTTAGTTATTTAGTTTGCTTTCATACAAATTAAATTGAGTTACCGCTTGGTGATGTAACCTTTGACTATAACTCTCTTCTTTCCTCCACGCAGTTAATACCAGAACTGCTGATGTGAGATAAAAGTTGTATGCATGGGCAGAGAGGGTACTTTCCTTGTCCTGTGAATGTCTGTTGTGCTTTCTTATTCAGCCTCTCCAAGATCAAGAGCTCCACCATACTGCCTCTGAATTGATATTTCTCTAATGTTGTTTTGTATGAATAAAATTATAACACTTCATAGCCATTCCTGAACTGAAAAAGAATGACCTGATAGGTTTTTCAGTTCAGAGACTTAAAAGATTCAGAAAGCAATGAAATGGACTTGGGTGCAGGGAGCTATTCACATTTCGATCTAATGTCTTTGGACGCATTAATTTGTTTATGCGGCAACTTGGAGTATGTTATTGAAAATACCACACGTGACAAAGGAGAATTGATTTCCGTTACTCGAATGCAATTATCTCACGCTATGTGAAACCGTCGTTTCTTGTCAAGAGCGAAGTAAGAGTGTTAAGCCTATTATAACATCTCTTTTGATGTTTTTGTAGGATGGAATAAAAGATGAGTGCTCAGTGCTGAGACTGCAGCTGGAGGAGAGAGATGAACTCATAGCCCAACTTCGTGAGGAGCTGGTAAGCAGTAAAAGAATTTTCTGTTTTAATGTTCATTTACCTGATGGTGTCACTCATGGAGATAAGAAACTAAAGAAACAGTTTCACGCCCGCTGCAGCATAGCTAGCCTAAGGCTGTGTTACTCATTCAGATAAACACTGATAACACTGACTGTACGTTTCTAGGGACTTCTCAGCCTCTGAAGTGGCTACTATCTCGATGCACTGCTAGTGGAAGTTTCTTTTAAAAGATTGTGTTGACAGTTGTCTTGCAAGATCAAAGAGGCAGAGAAGTATCACAGCGTTGTATGCATATGCCAGAAATCTTGAAGGGTCGTGCACGTGTCCTGATGAATTGTGAATATTTCTCCCATGAGCTGCTTTTTACATATCCAAGAGTATTGAGTAGAAAATGAAATATTTTTTCTCCATAATAGGTATCTTTAATTCAATTAAAATAATAAGTATTCTTATGCTTGCTGAACCTTTCCTTAGCATATGAGCTAATGATGTTTGAGTACTACCAAGGATAGGTGGAATATGCTCAAGTGACTAAGTGAGGTAAAATATGTGATATAGCAATTAAAAAACTTAAACACGCGAAAATGCATTGTATTGTGCTATGAAGGCTGTACTACCATAATTTTAGAATTCCATTTTTGGTGGAACATGGTTAAAGCCTGTATGTCTTCAGTATTCTTAATCAGAGGAGAGAGATTTTTCTGCCTCCTCTTTCCTAGAGAACCGAAGACTGCAGAGAAAGTGCATTGGGTCACCACATTTGGGGAGATGTTCAACACATACATTGTTTCCATGGAAGTTGCAGGTGTGCAGGCATGTAGGATTTTGTATAAGCACCCTCTGGGAGTTGGGGTTGTTTTCCTAATTGGATCTTAATTATCTGCTCTAGCTCAGGGCCTTTTTGTGCCTTTCCGTCTCATGCCTGGTGGCTAGCTCAGAACTTGGACGGGATGAATTCAGGTCCACCCATTACTGCATCTTTTATGTACTAACCAGAAACATTCGTATATTTTTACATCAGCACAAATAGCTAAGTTTCAAGTTGCATGAGAAAAATGTGATGCAGCTCAAGGATGAAAGATTCCTTTGCTATATTAACATCTGCAAAATAAATACAGGTCATCAATATTCTTTGTTTCATATTTGGCTACATTAAGAAATGATGTATTATGTAATTATTATCTAAAATTAAATGACAAAATGGGACACAAGGAACATCAAGCTTCTGCACAGTCCTGGAGCATTAATTTTATATCAATCTAGTGCAGAACATATGCTATTTAACTGGTCGACAATTTTGTCAGTGTAAAATTATCCTGTATTGATACAGTGAGCTCATTTGCTGTTAACTGTTGTCAGGGTTCATCTGTATATCTGTCAGCTGCAGAAAAAAGTCCCACAGGGAATTTAGTTCCTGTACCTCCTAATAGACAGAAAAGTACATCTTCCTAGGGTCATGAAATAAGGATTTCTGTGTGAGTGAAAGTAAGTATCATGAATTTAATCCATGATTGACTGACTTCAGTTTTGATACACTAGGACTTGTAAAAGAGTGTCTGTGTGTGAGTCTTGAGGCCACATTTAGTCATTTGAAATTAAGTTTTGAAAGGACTGAGTATATCTCATTTACTTCTATTGAACTAAGAAAACCAGACTGGGAGGTGAATATCACAGAAGCTGGACTCAAGGTTATGAACCATACTGAAAAAAGTTGTAGTGGGTGCCCTCAGGATTGGTAAAAAGCATTTTTGTGCGGAAGGTGTGTAAGTGTGGAGTCAGTATGATAGCTCTGGCCATCTGTGTATTTTTTTAATGTCTACTGTGTCTTCTGCAATATTATTTTATCTGTAAAAAGTTGGGTTGTTTTTTTTTTTTAAAAAGGTGCAATGCAAGAGCTGCCAGGATTTCTAGAGCAGCAGGAATTAAAGTGGCAGTCTAGTAAAAGACCTTTCAAAAACCTCACTTAGGACTTGTGCCAGAACTGAACATTTTGACATTCTTCCAGAAACAAAGCAGCTATATTGCTTTGTCAGCTTCCATGGGATCACTAAGCTAAAGTCTACTTGGGGACCTCAGCAATGGAACAGGAGAAGCATTCACCCAGCTTAGGCTTCTCTGAACTTAGACAGCTATAGAGCAGCTCTTTCCAACCATGGTTTTGGTCTTCAACAACTAAAAAGCCTCGATACTCACAGTGAGCCCCTGTTGTTGGAGTGAAGATGCACCCTGCAGTCCTCTGTAGCCCTGCTGCTCTTCAATCTCTCTGGCCACCCCATCTCGCACTGCACATCCAGCCTCCTCTTCTTGAGGATGCCCTGACTCCTGCCACCATGCCACTACTAAATATTGGGGCACAACAAAAGACAAACCTGGAGTGTTCACTCTCTGGTTTGCTTTAGGGCTTTTTGCAGCATCCCAGGCTCTTGGGAAGCCTCCGCTGCAGCTTTGCTCACCATCCTGCCAGCTAAAGAAGCCACTCCAGGTGCCAGGATGTTGTTCCAATCCCCTTTTTTTTTGCATTTCTCTTGTCTTCCCAATGGAAGGTTTGTGCAGCTTTCTCCTTGTGGTCTGAGGTGATTTAAGGAGCTGCATGACTGGGCTGTCCAGGGAAAGTACACTCTCTTTTTAGAGCTATTTAAAATGAAATAAATTTGAAATGATTGCTAGAAAATACTGATAAAAATGTTTTCGTCACTTAAGTAAAATCAGCCAAAAATTGTTGGAAAAGATGCTTTAATAAACTGCAGTTATTTATGTCTTTGTAAGACTGTAAATATGAAGAAAGTGAATGTTTACAAAAGGTAAGTAGATCAGTAATTTTTGCTAATGAAACTATACACCATTTAACTTAGCTACAGTGTGCTACAGGTATAGCACTGGATGGATAACTGCCATTTGTACTCTTGTATTTTAGGGCAACCCAAGTTCAGAACATTGTCATTTTGAATACGGGAATTTAACAGTTGTAAATACAGCCTGTCTGTCTTAAAATCTTGCATCCTGATGTTAATTCAAAGATAGCACTTTGTAGCATAAAAATCAATTTGAGTGGGAGTCCATTTTGTACTTGAGAGAGGTGTATGAAAATCTACTTTCCTTGTGGTTTTTCCATTAAGCTGGATGCTTGCACGTAATTTTAAAGCACCTGGTTAAGTAGTTTTCTGCAGAACTCTGCAACTAACCTAAAATGAACTCCAGGTACTTTTTGGCTCTTCAGGATCTTTTTTTTCTGTCTTTTTTTGTTTGGTTGTGGTTCTTTAAGTTTTTTTCTAGAGTTTTCTAGTAGTCTTCCCATTTCCCCTTTGATATTTTTAATTTTCCAATACTTTTTAAAGAGTATTTCTAGCACATTTGAGTGCATGATGAGGGAGACCTTGAACAGAGCTGATGGTGGAAGTGTGAGCTGACTCGCTGGAAGCTGATGAAGCTGCAGGGCACCTGCAACTGTTCTGTCTTCTCATTACTAATTTCTCTTGAGGGAAGAAAATAGTAAGTCTTTGAGGAATGAAAATAGGTGTTTAGATGTTTAGTTGCAAGACTCAGGTACAAAAGATGAAATGTAAGGAGCCCCCATCTGTCTGAGTAAAAAAAGAACTTAGAAAAGTAGTCCCTCACCAATTTTTTTTGTTCTCCTTTTAGTGATAATTTTGGATTGATGTCCTCAGTCACCAGAAGTGTGTCTGTTGTCTTTGCAGGAATAAGTATAGGTAGACAGAGCAGTGGAATTAATTCCTCTATTCTCTCATGTCCTGAAAATACCAGTTTCAGGAAGTGGAGGAGAGTTTGGCTTCCAAGATGTTAGACATTCAAAACTGTTCTAAAGTTCTTTGGAACTGGTGGTCCTGAGCAGGAACTTAAAATCTGGGTTCAAAGCATCGCTTTGTCTCAGTGCTGTACTAATTCTTGAAAATACCTTCTTATCCAGAAAGTCAAAGAAACAAAACGAGTCTGTTTTGTAGTCTTTGATAAAAGGAGTTGTTCTCTTGCTCTTATTCTCTTTTCCCCCCTAAAATAAAAAAAAAAAAGGTGAAATTCTCAGTTTTCATTGGACACAGAAAGATGCTTGAAACCTTGGCTGTCTCCTACCAAGCTTTACCCTGCAACTGCATCTATGCGTACCTGTTACAAATCAATCTTTTCCCACTACAGTGTGAGCACTTAGGATGACTTTAAGCAGAAAATACATTCATGGTATAGTGGCAAAAATAACTGAGTGCTGCTTACAGTAACATTTATTTGACTGCTGTCATTGGTACGGCAGCATTAGCACTGAAAAATGAGCGTTAACAACATTATCCTTTCAGCCTTGATGTCCCTGTGTAGCTGGAGTCATTTGCGTTGTCCCATAGAAGTGAAAAATGGAGTGAGGCAGTTTGGGTGGATTCTGAGTGGAACTGGAGGCAAAGTTAGGGCAGGGAATTAATCCCCCTTACAGCCCAGCTGATTGAAATATTTTGCTGCTGGGGAGGTGGCTCTCTATCAGTTGTTAGACTTTCACATTTATGGAATAGTGCTGTACGGTGCAAGCTAAGTGAGCTTTACCTCAAACAGTAGAATTTAATGCTTTAAGACTAGATATTCTACAATCAGCTCAACAAAACATAACTGGTTTGGTTTTTTTAATCTTTGCAAATTGTAAACAAGTTCTACCTTCTTGTCCAAAACCTATGTTAAATTATTTGGCTGGGGATTGTGTTGTTTGGTGGGAGGTTTTTGTAACTGGGATTTGCTTATTTGTTTCTTTTTTCTCTATATATTGTGTATTTCTGGAGGGCAGAATGATGGCAAGCTCAGCTCTTTCCTGTAGGCTGATTTTAATAACGGGCAATTAGCCATTTGCTGCAGTTTTGAAGTCTGAAGAAGATGAGTCCTTGTTATCCAGCTTTGAAGTGTAGCAGAAAACCTGAGTTGCACTTGAATCTGACTGATAAACTGTTTGTGAAAGACGCTCACGTTAAGTATAAAAATCACCTCGAAATGTAGTTATGCCTATGTAGATGGCTTTAGTTGTGTAGTTGTACAATCACAACTTGTTTTGACACTCTAAAAGTGAGATTTGGAAAAAAAAAATTAGTGAACTCATGGTGAATACCATTTTTTTAATTGTTGGGAAAAAGACTTTTTGATTTTTTGATTAGTCTATTTTCAGAATTTTTAAAAAGTCACCCATTAGATTTTTAAAGAAATAGGGTAATTCCTATTTGAATAAGTCCTTATATTAAAAAAAAATAAAATTTCTAGATTAATTTGTACACTGATTACCTGTTTGCTCTGCTTTCTGCTGGTTTGTAGTATTATTTTATGTTGACTGTTTTATGAGGGGGTAGTACAGACCCATGGATGATTTACATTAGAACAGGCAGTTGTAAGTACATTCAAATCCTCCTTCTTCCTCATATTTAGGAAACATTAGGAGCAGAAAAGAAGTAGGTGAGGTTAACATTAAGCATTATTAAAGAGTCAGGCTTCTTTCCCCTTTTTTACAGGAGAATCAGTTGCACGTATTCCAGAAAAGGCTTGTCTGAGCTGTAATTACTATCTGAATCAGTTCCACAAGACAGATGTGGAGTGTGTAAGTGGCAATATCCTATGACACACAATGGGGATTAGGCTCCGATTCCTTGTCTACACCAGTCTCTTGATGGGAAACTACCAGTCAGATACAATCTTTAATATTCCTTGGCACTTGTGGAGGTGATTCTGCATATGAATTTAAGTCCCTTTCACAAACCATTGTTATAATGTGTTGTTTGGCATAGATAAATGATTATGTCACTGGCGAAGAGTAATATCTTCCTGGTCTCACTCAGATTCTGCTCCAGAGTATTTCATAAAAATAACACTGCAGAAATGAGGAAAACTGAAATACGAAATTTGTCCAGTGTCTCCCTTGAGACACAGTGCCGAGCCTTGCACTCCTTTAATCATAATAATGCACCACATGTGCTTGTCTTTGGCAGCAGTGTCACTTGCAGACTGCGGCCTTCATGAGATGTGCAGCCTTTTACTGACAGGTCTTCTAGTACAAGCAGACAAATGTGATCTGGCCTTACTCTGAGATCTTGGAGAACAGAGCACTGAACAGGCTGCCCAGAGTCGTGGAGTCTCCTTCTCTGGAGTCATTCAAAACCCACCTGGATGCGTTCCTGTGCAACCTAGTTTAGGTGATCCTGCTCTGGCAGGGGGGTTGGACTGGATGAGCTTTCAAGGTCCCTTCCAACTCCTGATATGTTGTGATTCTGTGATTCACTTTTTGGTGTATGTGGAAGACAAAAGGAAAGGAGGCAAAGGAAAATCTAAGCTGTTTTATAACATAGGATAACCTTAACATGTATCTATCATATACCTTAACATATATATATCTCGTATACTTTATGTTTTTATAACGTAGGCTATGTTTTATAACGTGAAGTATAAAGCAAAAAGCCAGTGTGATTGGTTTTTGTAATGTATAGTTTTAGTTCCTCAAAATCCTGGATTTTGTAAAATTCGGTTTGTTTTTCCTCTAAACATACACATCTGTGTGCACACACATGTATGTGTATAGATATAGAGAGAAACATGTATCTATATATACACAGAAACATACACACACTGCCTCTCTTTCTCAGTATACTTTCCACTCAAGAATTGCTAGCATTTTTATGATAAAGACGGTTGTAAAAGGAAAGTTTGCTGAAAATATGGAAACTTACTGTTGCTTGACTTGGCCCTATATTTCTGGTATTGGATACATTCTCAAAGAGGCACTTAAGCTTGAGCTTGCATGAAGATGACTGCTGTCAGTATCATCTAGTGACTGGCTATTGCATTATGTGTGTTTAGAAGAGCAAAACGAAAAGTAATGTTCCTTAAAATTATGCATATGGGGTTTTTTGCTTCTTAAGATCAGTAGTTTAATTTGTATGACTTAACAGCTTCAGTATGTCACTAAAGGCATCTGCGTGACATTTTTGCTGTAGTTATCTGATGTGGATGAGCTTCAGGTTAATAAATGCTTTATCCTCAGCTCTGTACAGCGATGTTTAATGAATCAACTGGTACTGTTGTTTCTTCCAATAATTAGTTTTCTGGTTGGGGAAATATTTTTGCTTTTGAAGATAAAAGGAATGTCTGTCTATGCAGTTCACTAGGGACCTCATATAAGAATAATGTTTTGCTTGCTTTTTTTCCCCTAGCTGTGATTTATTGTCTTGGCCACTTTTCTATGCCACACCTGGGCATGATTCATAGAGAAGTCTGTGTATACACACTGGTGTAGCAGACAGCCAAATGAAGAATCATCTGTATTTTAAGAGCAAAATATCACTTTTGTTTACGTTCTAGTGAATTTCTGTAAGGAAAGTACTATGTGGTTTTCATCCCAAATGAATATTGTTTTCTTTCACTTGTAGTATATTCCAGCATTTAAAGACAATAATTATTTTTGTTTGTAAATGAGACATTTTTGTCCATAAATGAGTTTTTTAGAAAGAAAAATAGGAAACGTTTATATGAAAATACTTTGATATAAGGACTGGGAAAGCTCTTAAGACACTAAAAAGCCGAACTGCAATCATTATCCTTTCCTAAGTAAATAACTTAACAAGAAATTAGCTGAATTAAAGTATTTGTTGGATCTCACTAATACTGCTTCACAGAAATTGACTCTATAGATTCTCCCAGGATTTGTATGGTTTTTCAGTCATTCCCTTATTACTTAATTTCAGTTTGTATGTAAGAAAAAATGTTATTTGAGGTACAAGAGATTTAAGAGTTTTCATTTAACCTCTGTTTCTCACTGAAACTACTTTTTGTGCTATGGCATCAAGAACATTGCATGGTTCAAAGGGTGCTTGAACGCTTCCTCAGGTGCTCAGCTTTGCAACGCAATCTTTAGTGATTTTATGTTGTATTAGAGCTGCGATGTGTGTGTGGAGTTTGTAACCTTCATAGAAGGTACGACTGTATACCAAATTTGTCTGTGTAAAGTATTAGCAATGAAATTGGGAGTGTATTTCTGTTATGTCCTTTTCTACAGCTACTCTAGGTTGATTTGGTTTAGAGAACAGGAAGTGGATGAGGTGGAGAGATCAAGGCGAGAAATTTTCCTGTGCTTGAGAAAATTGAATTAAAAAGAATGAAGTGTTACTGATATTTTGAATTTGAATAGCTAATCAACATCTTGGATATGTCCAGTGTTATTTTTGCTAGGCTGGGAGAGAAGGATGATAGCTACTGGAAATGGGGCCATTTATTTCAGAGAAATTAGATAAAATATTTAATTTTTGAGCATAGTAGAAATCTGATAGCAAGAGAGAGGTTTTGGTTACAGTGCCAAGCCCTTTTCTTCCATCCAGCTCTTTAATGCTCTGCTTTGAGTCTTTCTTCTGCTGTTTTAGTCCCTGCATCTTTTTTTCATATTTTGAAATATTGTTCCCTCTTCCTTTCTATTGAAGCCACACACAGTGTGCACTTCTTTTAATGTTCTGTGCATGTTTTATCCATTATTTGAGAAGTTTGACTTGGTGCCCGATTCTGTTTCTGGGGCGGAGGCTGCTGCTGTTTTCAAGCTCAGTTATTTGGCTTGACGTTCAGCTGTAGTACTGTTGAGTCTCAATGAGATTTCACCAGTTTCCCAATATAATAAGGGGACGGATTCTATGGCAAAGCTTTCATAAACACCCTGCTTATTACCTTGTGTTTAAAGTGGGGGTTTGGTGAGATAGGCAGGGGTCTATATAAATGCTTCGTTGCCCTTCAGGGAGGAGGCAGATGACTGGAAAGCTGTACTGCATTCATACTGAGCGGTAGTAATAAGTAGGCACCTGAGTAGGTGCCATGTGGGTTATCATTGACAAACAGTGTGTCACAGGACTATATACCAAAGCCCAACCAGTGTCCTAGCTTGCAAATTTCTACTTTCACTGTTTGAATTCTTTCAAAATAGCTTTGGTTGGAAGATTATGGAGTCCAACCATCGATCCAGCCCTGCTAAGCCTGCTAGCAGACCATGTCCCTAAGCACGACATCTACTCCTTTTAAAATGCTAGATGCCATTGGCCTTCTTGGCCACCTCGGCACACTGCTGGGTCATGTTCAGCCAATTGTCAACCAACACCCTCAGGTTCTTCTCCTCTGGGCAGCTCTTCAGCCCGTCCTCCCCAAGCCTGTAGTGTTGCATGGGGTTGTTGTGACTCAGGTGCAGGACCCAGCACTTGGCCTTGTTGAAGCTCACACAATTGGCCTCAGCCCATTGATACATCCTATCCAGGTCCCTCTGCAGAGCCTTCCTACCCTCAGGCAGATCAACACTCCCGCCCAACTTAGTGTCATCTGCAAAGAAAATAAATATTGCTCAAGTAATCTTTCATATTTTGACTCCTATCGTAGTTTAGCTGGATTATGTGTACTCCTTCATATCTTGATATAGAAGAAGATAAAAAGATAATATATGGTCATCGACAGAAAATAAAATTTTAAAAAATGGTCTTACTGACTTTTAACCATATATTACGTTTAAATGCAAGGAAAGGAAAATAAGCTACTGGTTAACAGTAAAATCTCACACGTTATGCAGTTATTTGATTTGTCTGGAATATTCAATTCTGAATATTTTTTCATTAGATTTATTTGTATGGCTAGTAAAATAAAAGCAATAAACCGTTTCTTACTATTCTTTTGTTGAGTTCAGAATGTAGACTGAAAATGTATCTTTGGAGTTTTTTTCAGAGCTATTGTTTATGAATTATTCAGTATGTTTGAAATGTACTTAACATATTTTGGAGTTTTCTAGTAATAAAGCAAGGCATTTATCTTACACTTCCCAATTTGACTTACAGACAAAATTGTTTTTCTCAAAGAGAGCTCATGATTTACCAGAAGAGTAATAGAGTTTGCAGGCCATAGTATTTATCAGAATTCACTGATTATCAGCACAGGACTTTATAAAACCAGACTTTCTCACAGTGTTATTTGTCTTCCAGCTTATGAATGAGTTTCTCCAAACAGTGCTAGTTGGCCAATAAGATGCTGTATTATTTAAGTTTTGGAAAGAATAGGTGGAGGTATTGTAGTATGGTGATGAGAAGGAAGAAAAAAGAAACTGCCTGCATGTTAACTTGCTTCAGTGTGGTTGATGTGCTTGTGGAGGAGCTCGGGTTAATAGACTGGAAAAATAAAAAGTGATACGATTAAAGGATGATCTAAAGCTGCAGGAGAGCTCATTTTATTTTCCAGCAGAATG
This sequence comes from Mesitornis unicolor, assembly GCF_000695765.1. NCBI lineage: Eukaryota > Metazoa > Chordata > Aves > Mesitornithiformes > Mesitornithidae > Mesitornis > Mesitornis unicolor. The sequence continues at coordinate 21,621 of NW_010158915.1, read as the reverse complement.
GCATATTTATCATATTACTTTGAAGAGCAAAGTGATAGATACTGAAGGGAAGGGTAGTATAGAGAGGACTGAGGACTTCTAAATTGTCACTAGATCCACCTTTTAAGACCACTGCAAACAACGGGTGTGCTCACACTATAGAGCTTGCTGTGCAAATGATCCTTCCTCACTTAACCAGTGTGAATAAGGAAGATTAGATCAGTTTCAGGAATTTTGTGGATTTTGTTTTTCTGTTTAATTTATGTTCTTAAAGGACAGAGTTGTTTGCTTTATTTCTCTGTCCAATTCAGAACTGCTGCGATGCTGTGGTTCATCAGCTCCTTTCTTTCTACCCTCAAGAAGCTAAAGACATCTTCTCTAGTACTGTTCGATCTGTATTTGTCAAATCAGAGTTAGTCACTCATGTCTCTTTCTCTTTGGTCCATAAACTTTAGGTTTAAAAATATTCTGCTTAGCCAGCAAAATTTCAGAAGTTTTCAAGCGGAGAGCTGCTTTTCACATATGTTGTTATTGCCAAAATCTCTTTTTCTGAAGAACCACGTAAGCAGATTGAGGGGGAAGAGAGACAGAGACAGTGAGCGCTAGTTCTTAACTACTAAGGCGACAATTAACTGAGACGTGCAAAATGTACATAACCTGTGGGGAACCGTGGGGCTGCACGTTGCATGCACATCCAGTTAGCTGTTTGTCTGCGTAGAAAGGAAGAACCTTGAAAGTGTGGCAAAGCTGAGGTTATGGCTTTAATAACTCCTAGAATCAGTAAGGAAACATGACTGCAGAACAGGAGGTCTTACAAAGTGTTTTTCTTAGTTTCATTTAAGCTTTGTTTTTACTTATTTATTGAATGTGTTAGTTTATTTTCATTATTCATGAGTTGTTAAATCATCCCATACACACAGAGTGCCTAATGGGGAGTGTAATGGAACAGGGAGATTGGTCTGATAAGGAATACATAAAGTTCAGCATGAGAAGTGTGTACAGCAAAGTCCTAGTGGTGACCATGTTGCTAGAGAGCTGTCGATATAGGCAGTCAATTGAATGGCAATTCTGCCTGTGGGCAGTGCTGAACTCCAGATGTTTTAAGTTTGGGCTACTCCATCTTTTCCTGTGCGGTGTTTGCTCAGTTACTGTGTTTAGTTGAACATGAATCCAGTGCCCACGGACATAAAAAATAACATCAAATAAAAACCAACCGCTACCTTGTAAGGCCAGTTGCAGAACATAATAATTAGAAACATAAGGCAATTTATTAGCTCTCGCCTCTTCCAGCAGACTTATATAGCAAACTGCATTGTCAGTCATCTGATGCTCATTTTATAACCCTGTCATCTAACTATTTATTGGCATGCTGTACCGGGTACTTACTAATGTTCTGCATGTTTCCAGGCTGGAAATAGCGTTTAAAAAATGTACCAAAAAACCAAATAAAAACTGCATGTAGCCTACAGGCAAGCTTCTCAATAGAGAATACTAGAACAGAAGCAGGTAACTTAAAATGATTGGTAATTTAGGTGAGAAGGACCTCAGGGGTGCTCTAGTCCTACCTCCTGGCTCAAAGCAGGGTCCACTTCAAAGTTAGACCAGGTTGTTCAGGGCCTTTTTGAGCCATGTGTCAAAATTCCCCAGGGATGGAAACTCTGTGAAGAATGTTGGATTGCTTTTTTTTCTTGTGTCCATTAGGAGTTTCTCTCATTGCAATGTGTGCTGTTGCTCTTGGCTTTTCTCTCTGCCCATCTGAGAAGGGTCTGGGAGCTGCTTCTCCTCCATACTTTGTTCAGTAGTAGAAGAGAGCAAATAGGTCCTCCTTTAAAGAGCTTTCCCTTCTCCAGACTAAACAAACCTACTTCCCTCAGCCTCTCCTTGTGTGTCATTTCATCCACCACCTTAGTGGCCTGCACTCTCTCCTGGGGCCCCCAAAACAGTGTGTGTTATTTTCAGATGCAGCCTCCACAGCACTGAGTAGAGGAGGGAAAACCAGTTCTGGCCATTTACTGGATAAGTCCTTGGCAAGACCGCCCAGCAAACTGTTAAAATTCTGGTCTTTGACTCTGATGACCCATCATAATCACATTGTTATTTACATTATTGCACTTTAAGGAGTACTAGGCTAATTGAAAACATGATCCTTTTCTCATGAGGGTGTTGTCCGTAACTCTAGCTTGTTATCAGACTCCTAGCATGTCTTCTAATGATATTAGATGTCAAACTACTACTTTGGAACTTATTATGTGAGAAATTGTAAAATATGGATTCAGGCCAGCACAGGGAATTGAGACCATGTGGGATGTACTGCTGAATAATATTTTCCTATTAGTGAATAGGTGCAGATACTGTTTTTTCACTTGGGAAACATGCCTGAAATCCAGGTTAATGCTTAACTCTGAGATTGAGACACTAACGTTTCTGATGAGATGATCATCACAAACAGCACCTTTTCTACCAGATGCCAGAGTGTTTCCTTCTCTAAATAGATTCACATATTTAAAAATAAATAAACACAGAAAAAGGCAGACTCGAGACAGGCCTGTATTCTCCTATATGTACTGCTTTGCCTGTGGAAAGGGTTAAAATAATGTGTTATGGTTGTTAGATATACCATAAAACAAAATGGAATAAACTCCTGTTTGCTGTCAGAGTCTGTTTGGAAATATAAACAATCCCTAATAGTACAGGGCTTATTCTTTTATGCAAATAAGGTCAATATTAAGATCTGCTTTAAAAAACACCTTATGAAAAGATCAATGGCACATCAGAGAAAGCTTGAGTAAAGAGAGATTAAATAATGAGAAAGGGGTTTTGCATCAAGGAAGCATACATCAGTTATATTGATTTGGTATTTGTGCAAATTTTAATTATAGCTGTACTTTTAGCTCTACTTAGCCATCCAGAGGCCTTTGGGAAGGGATAAGTATAGATTTAAAAAATCAACCTGTATATTACAGGCACCAAATATTGTGTCTTAGTTTTGTTCTCTTAGGTCTTTTCCTATTCCGCTTTGATGTGACTGAGCCCTGGACTGAGACTTTTTTCACCCAACATGGAAGAGTCAAGTCCAGCCTCCTCGTCCATTTAATCCTTCGTCAGGTTGCTTGTATTAAGGGTGGCTCCTGATGAGAAAAGATGATTTGGTGGCATGGATGCCTGCCCAGTAGGAGCAGGATTCACCTCGTTTTACATAATTAGTAATCATCTAATAGATAGCAATGGCTTTGTGACTCACTGTGGGCTTGAACTAGATTTGATTCAATGATTTACAGGTGTTTACAGATTTGATTCAATGATTTACTCTGGTGTTTCTGCCTTCTAGTATTATTCCCCTTAAAATGTGAGAAACTTACCTAGCTTTTGGATTGTGGTGTGGGGTGTTTTTCAGTTTGTTTTGTTTTGTTTTGTTTTTCTTTCTCTCTGTCTTTTTTTAAGTGTAAAAAGGCTGGTGAGCATTAGTTTTGTTTTCCCTAAGCAAGTTGGAGTTATTCAAGTGAACTCCAGTTTGAGGGTAAGCATAATAAGTGAATATCCCAACAAGACCGTATATATAAAATATATGTAAAATCTCTAAATGGACGCGGGCTTTGGGGATGATCACACAAACATCTGTTAAAGGGTTCCTTTAGAGTTGAGAGTCTAGCATTGCCTCTGTTTAGTTGAATCTTCAGGAGTGCTTGGGTAACTATGGTATGAGATGTTGAAATGGGATATCCCTCTCATGAAATAGGATAAAATATAAATAAATAATAATAAAAATGAGGAGGAGGAAGGGGAGGACTGTATGAGTGATCACAGCTCAGAATTTCAGCACTACGTGGGACCGTGTAACTTGGGTGAGCAGGAGGCTGGGGTTGCCCTATGGTGCACTAACAGGACGTTTCTCTGCTTTGTCACAATGAAGCCAGGATACAATTGCTCCCCCTTCTTAAAATAAGGTACTGAAGGCTCACAATATCTCTTTTCAGAAAAGACTTATTCTTGCTTTCTTTTTGCACACCTTTGACCACTACAACTTGTAAAATTTCTAGGCTGTTGTTGACGCTGCTCTTATTTTTTACCATTTTATTCAGTATGCATCAATAGGCATGCAAGTACTGCTCAAAAATATATCTTTCTTAATGCTTATGTCTTTCTGTTACAATTTTAGTGACTAATTTCATCCATTTGCACAGAATGCTTTGTACTTTAATTATTTTTGACTTGGTGTAATGTAATTAACAGAAATGACATCTCATGCTAATAGAATTGATCAAACAAAAAAAAAGTTTGTTTAGAAAGGTAAGGAAGCTTTTCACCTCTCCCTGGAGAGTTGCTACCTCCTGCACAGGTAGGGCCTAGCATAGGGGAAAAGGCTTTTGAGTGAGGTAACTTTTGAAATGCTTTTCGGGCTTTTCTGCATTTTTACACTAGTGGGTACTAAAAGTGTCAACCTAAAATGTTACTAAAATTTTGCTCATTTAGTTTTCTGAACATCTCTTCATAGCTGTATTGTACCACATGTCTAAGTTATAGAACGGCATCTTTCAAGGGGTCCTAAGGGCCTCGCATTTACAGGTTACGTGAGTTTAACTCTGTGAATGTCTTAGCGCTTCTTGATCAGCTTTGCCGGTAATTACTTCAGGCTGCAGAATTAGAAATGTTTCTCGGTGAAGAATGTTAAAGAAGTGTTAAACCCGCTTACTTAACATTTTGTTAAGATTTTAATTTTTTTTGTAGAGCTCTATTAATTGTTACCATCCCTCTTTGTGTTTGGTGGTGCTGGAGTCCTTGCATTTGTATAGCCTGTTGTGAGTACAGAAAACAGAATAATTTTCCAGAGCCCTGTAATGTTGCTAATCTCTCACTAGGCACTTGCTGAAGCCTCTGAATTGTACTATAAATAGTGCCGTACTTTCCAGAAGATACAGGAGTAGAATTTTATACTTATGACAAATTAATGCAATTGAGAGTGATTGTGTACAAGGAGACATCTTTCACAGCTCATCTGTTTTTATGCTAAAAGAAGTGAAAATAACTATCCTTCCTTTTTCTTTGAAGTGTTGGCTGCTTTGGGTTTTCATGTGTAATTATTGTGAGAGAATTGCATGGACAGGCTTGTGCATGGTTCTTTGCTGTTCAAAATAAACCCCAAAAACAGTGTTTAACAGTTCCAGCTGTCAGCTGTACATCAATGTGTACACTGGACTTGATTCCTTCCTGTGTCTGCTTTGAACTTAAATGTGGTATAGGAAGTAAGTCAATAGCATCCCATTTCATGTCTTTAGCAGAGGCAAGAAGTCTTTAAAAAAGTAAGCAAATAAACAAAAATTCTAAGAGAGCTCGTCTGTCATAGTCACAATTAAGCCATTTGACAATGTGAGGAAAGAAAAAAAAGTAATTTTTTGTGACATACACTTTTGCTCTGCAAAACTTCAGTGTGAAATGATAAGAGGAAAGAAAGCTCTAATTTCTGCTCATGATGATTTATCCGTCAATAAAGACCAGGTCTTTAGTGGGCGCACATAAGCGCAGCTATTTGATGTGCTGATGAGCTGTGCTGATTTACAGCAAGACCTGTCATTGTATGACTGGAGGGGAAAAGTGTAAGTATCCATTTTGCAGGAGAATAATAGAATGCTTCATTTACTTAATAACATGCTTTTGATGGACAGGTATATTAATGTAGTACCTCACATGTAAAGATTGTTGGCAGCTTACTTTGTCATTCATTAGATCACACTGTGTCTTTTGATTTAAAGCTGATTTGTGTACTGCATTGGAAATAGGAAAGTACAAAAAAGGCCAACGTTGACTAAGTTGCACGTCTCCCTTTCTGATTAATGGTGTGACCTCAATAACCAAATAACTAAAAGAACGTGGTGTTATTTTTAACGTCAGGCTGGAAATGAGGAAAGGAAAAGGTTGATAGTGCCATATGCTATCATACACATACAAAAACCCCCCACCCTTATCTGTATAGTAAATGGAAAGCTAGTCTTTCTAAACTAAAATAGCAGCTGTGTCCCTCAGACTTCATGTGGTAAAAATGAAGGCAACAAGATAATAGTTTTGAAGGTTTAGGAATTATTTTTGTTTTCTGGGACTTCTTTGGTTCACCATAGCTGAAGTACACAATAGCACCTAAAAGAGTGCAATCACAAAATCAGCCAGAATTGCAGGTGGCCTTTAGGGAAGATTTGAAAAAATTGTCCTTGAACACTAGGAAAAATCTCCTTCTATGCACAGAGTTGTCTGTTGGAGGTGACTATTACTGTCCTTTTCACTGCAGCCGCTCTGAATCCTGTAATAGTTTTGTCACCCAGAGGAATCAGAAATGCATTAAAACACATCTAAGATTTAATGAAACATAGGTAGGAAATTACTTTGAGTGGTTTTTAGGCACTAAGATCAGCTTAAGTGGATGTTTCAGTTGTCCTTGGAAAAATGCAAGGTTTTACCAGGTCAGAACATGTTAGCTTTGACAGACGAGTTACCAAAAAGTTAAATACGGTATGAGATTTCTTTTTGTGAAAAGAGATTGGACACTACTTTATTGCAAACTCTCTTGATGATTAGATATTGAAATTATATATTTATGTCTACCCAGGCTTGGGGGAGATGAAAGTGTCAGAATATTTTTATTTTTTTTTTTTCCCATGGGGCAGAGACAGTTACAGAACTAAAAGCAGAGTACAGTTTTGTAATTTAGTAGACAGGGCAGTTTTTGTCTATGTACAGAATATATTGTAATGAGTTCCTAGAGATGTATAAAGGTAACTTTGTAAGGAGAGATGTGCAACATGGCATCACAGGGGTTTAGAATTAGATTCTAAAAAATGTAATGCAACCTTTTATGTCGTAGAAATCTTTTGTTAAGAATAAATTTGTTGTTGTTGGTTTTGAGAGTTTTGGAAGAGCTTGGTTTCATTTCAAGTAGGACCAGAAAGAACGGATGGTTTATTTGGGCTCCTTTTTAAGGCTATCCATCACACAGAAGGTACACTTCTTTTTTTTCTTTTTTTTTTTTTTTTAAATGGACTTTTTAAAAATTTCTAGGGGTGTGGCTGGATTTTGAATCTGCTTAGATGAAAATCAAGAAGAGTACCTCCAGGTCAGCCAGATCTCCTGAGTTGAATATTTGATTTTACTTCTGTGACCAAATTAACACTTGGTTAATTTCAGTTTCAAATTCATTTGAAGGTTTCCAAAAAGAAAATCTTAAAGATTCAAACTAGGCTCATTTCGAGACAGAAATAATTTATTAGCCAGTGTGGCAGATGCACCCACCCTACTAAAGACCTGAGAAAGAACCAACAAAAGCAGTGCTAAAGTTTCTGGCCCTGGTGGCACCAGGACTGCCTCCCCCCTCACAGCTCATGTCTGGTCCACACAGTGGGGGTCAAAGGCAGGAAAGTTGGGGTCCTCAGCCAATAGGGGGCTGACACGACCACGTATTGACCACAGATCAGATTCGACCAGGGTATAAATGGTGCCCTGCTGGAGGACTCATTGGAGTCGGTCCTCCTCGGAGCAGTGGGTCTGCAGTGGAAGACTCTCCCCTTGAGTTGGGACACCACTTAAGGTAACTTCTCGAGATTGAGAGCCCTCCCTTTTTGGTGAGTGAGTGAGTGCACATTTTGGATCGTTTGGCCAGAATTTAAGAATTCTTAACTCAGCTGTGTCTGGTAATATTCCCAACCAGCATATCAAACCTGTATTTGTTAAATGTCAGTGGAATGTTGTTTTGGTGAATGAAGTTTGGTCTGCTTAATTTCAGTTTCATATTAAAGCTTGTTTGAGTTCATTATTTGTGTGCGTGTAGCCATTTTGGTGCGATTCCGTGACAGCCAGAAATTGGGTTAAATTCCGAAACGAGGTCAAGGAAATGCATTTGTGATTTCCATTTGAAGTTGTTTGAAACTTTTCGAACTAATGTCAGGATCACTGTTTTGGTTTTCTTCTCTTCATGTGAACGTTTTTTTGGAAACCTATCAAAAGTAAAATGATGTTAAGATACAAAGATTTGTCAGTGTAGGCAGGGTTCAAATCACTGTTTTATGGAACAGCTATTTGTAGCCAGGGAAGTTGTTTGCAGTGTTTGTATTATGGGTGTGTAAATGTTGTTGTTTTTATACTATCAAGTAGTGCTTATCAGCATAAGTAGGAATGGATTTGAAGATTACAACAGTGGGTTCTGATGATCCAGTATCAGCTCTGGGCAATTTTGTGGAGTTTTACTCTTAAGTCTGGACCTCTGGGTTGGACCTCTATTAGGAGTTGAAGCACAAACATTTTGGTTCAGTCTGATGAGAAAGGAAATTAGTTCATGCACTCAGAGATTTTCTGGTATAAACCAGAAGTTTATAGAATCACAGAATGGTTTGGGTTGGTAGGGACGTTAAAGGTCATCCAGTTCAACCCCTGCCATGGGCAGGGACACCTCCCACCAGACCAGGTTGCCCAAAGCCTCATCCAACCTGGCCTTGAACACTGTCAGGGAGGGGGCATCCACAGCTTCTCTGGGCAACCTATGCCAGTGCTCACCACCCTCAGGGTGAAGAATTTCTTCCTAATATCAGCCCCAGCTCTTTCAGCTGGTCCTTGTAGGGGCGGTGCTCCAGCCCTCTGCTGATCATCTTCGTGGCCCTCCTCTGGACCTGCTCCAGCAGCTTGATGTCCTTCTTCTGTTGAGGGCCCCGTAACTGGGCACAGTTCAGAGGGAAACATTTTGAGACCCTATCTGAACTGTAATGTTTATATAGATGCACCCCTAGACTGGTTCAGGTTTTGGTGACTTTTTTTTGTTGGGACTAAGCTAAAAGGCTTGCATGTGATCTGACATTTGGAAGCATGACCTAGTGTATATCATGGAATAAAGTGGTAATGGATTTCTGCTTACTCTTAACCATGAAGATGATATGGTTCCTGTCAAAAGATGAAAAGATTTTGATCTTTTCCCTTCATCTTGGGGCTATTGTATGAATTGGGTGTATTCAAGGACCAGTTAGAGAAACAGCTGTACATGTCATATGTGGTTGTATTTCCTTTTTAAGGTGATCTGAAATAACCATGAAATGCTCTATTAGTGTTTTGAACTCTCCTTTCTCAATAAGTGACCAAAATATTCACTTGAATTCTGTATTTTGCTGCTTTTCAGTGACTATGACTGAAAGATGCACAAGTTGCAAGTGGAAAAATCAATATTCCTCCCTTACAGTGCCTAATCAGTTTATAGAAGTCCTGTTAGTCCCATCATTGTAACATTTATGCTATTTTGATACCATCAGTGTAGATCTAAAGAGAGAATGGGATCTTGAATGCAGGGTGATAGCATAAAATTTTGTTGTTAATAAATGAACTATCACAGAATTCATTTAATTCTCTCTGATTATCTCTGAATGATTCATCATATTAAAAATGTCTGCAGTTCTACAATTTCAAGCAAGCAGATAACAGTTGCTTCTAGAAGTTGATGGCAAAATTTCTGTTATGCTTGATTAGGTCAGATTTGCCCCATGTGATTACAGATACAAAGAAAACAAATTTGCTGTGGAAGAGGTTTATCCTGCTATTTCGTGATGATTATTGGGCTTTGCTCCCATTTAAGCTCCATTTGCTGCAGAAAGCTCTGTCTTTTATCTCACTAAATGTTGTTGCTCTTTGTACATTTCCTCTAAATATATTGATTAAATAGATCTATTGTATCTTTTTTTTCCGTTTACATCTCTCAAAAGTTCAAAGCCAAAATCTGATTTCTGTATTTATACTGAGTTATACTTACTTCACAAATTGATATGAATGTAGTGTATGTTCTATACAGAATACATTTTGAAATCTCTGTGTTCAAATTATAAGCAACAATAATGAAAAGAAGCTAAAGCCTTGAATAGCTGATCATTGCCCAGTTCTGCCAGGGGATACCTAAAAATGAGATGTCCGAGTATAAACATTGTCAATCTTTAAGGTGCCAAGTGAGCAATCTCTTTAAGATAAAGCACAGTAATTTTAGGGTCTTCACTGAGCCTCTCACAGACCATTATATTTACTAGAAGTTTGGGGAAATTAGGCATCTGGCAGTTTGGTTTATTCTGTTTGTGTAATGTGGACTGAATCTCTAAACACCTAAAGAGCTTTGTTGAAAGGCTCTGGCTCTTACTGAATTATTCACAGCTTTTGAAGGCGGGGTCACACTCAAGAAATGCTATGCCAAATCCTTGTCCACTTTTTCGAACAGCAGAAACTTTCAATTATGAAGAAAATGAAATCACTTGTCCTGTAGTAATGAACAGGACAACCGTGTCCTAAATGCTGGACATATCACTTACAAGACCTACATGTTCTTCTACCTGTGGTTCTTACTGGTAATTAGAGGAAGACTGTATTTTGGGAAGTGCTTCAAGATACAGTCATTCTCATTTCTTACGTGCATTAAAACACTGGCATAGTTCTGATGTTCTTAGTTTTGAAGTGCCATTATGAGAATTAATGTTAGCCTTTATAAAATTCAACAAAGTAGTTTATATCTTCAAAAATGTCCTTTTGGTAAGATCTTTCACACTCCCAAGATTTTTCAGTTGTTGTCAGAACACTTGTGTAATTGCAGGTTATTTTTATGAGAAGGTGGGGAGAAAGTGAAAGTTTTCCCCTTGTTCCCCATGTGTTACATGCTGTGTACTCAGTGATATCACGGAATCACAGAATGGTAGGAGTTGGAAGGGACCTCAAAAGATCATCCAGTCCAACCCCCCTGTCAGAGCAGGATCACCTAGACCAGGTCACACAGGAAATATGTGATATGTAGGATTATTTTTTTTTATGCTGTCTGGGATTATTAATTGCCTGTTTGTTTTCAGGTTGTAAGTATGGTTATATAGGCACTATCACCATATAGCGCTTTTCTCAGTTCTGTTCTTTGTAGCTATTATTTTGAGTAGCCCTTTACTGAATCAGCTTGAAAGAAGTAATAAATGGGCTCCATATATTTTATTGAGAGGTTGAAAAAGATACCTGTGTAACATGTAGTACCTGTTACAAAACAGAGCTGACTGTCTTCACTGTTCCAATGTTTAATTTACCGTGTAAAATATGAAATGTTTGCTTTGAGGTTACAAATTGGAGTGGGAAGCAGCTTTTTTGAAAGCTTTGAATGGACTGTTTCATTATGAGTGAACATTACCAGGATGTCCCTATACCTTAAGAGGTACTGGAGATGTGTTTTGACTAAACTCCATAAGTCAAAGTGCCGTGATTATGGAGTTAAAGAATAGCAAGGGAATTAGAGTATGACCTTTGTCTGCATACGTTGTGCAGATCTAGTCATCTAGTTCAGTCAACTTATGTCCAGATTGGAGTACCCTTAAACTCTTTGAGATGTGTTTTGTAATAGAGTGAGTATTGTTGCTTTGAAACTTTGATGTGCTCCTACAGTTTCTTTTCTACAAAATCATTAAAGTTAATTTTATATAATACATAGCCTAGTTTGTATCCGTTTACCGCTTCTAAAAGCTCTTATGCCAGCAGACCTTGCTCTTTGAGCAAGCACTTGTTCATAGCAGAGTTAATTTGTTGCAGTGCAAGTGTGCAGAAGTGGCTGAAGAGTAGGTCTGAAAGATGGAGCTGCTGAAGGCACCCAGGCTAAGCAGTTGACTTTTCTATCAGTGGAAATGCAGTCATTACAAAGGCCATGTTACAAAGGGTATATGCAATACTTAGGTTTGTCTGCTTCAGTAATAAGTTGCTTTCCTATCTAACACAGCTTAGTTGGTTCCTGCTAAAAGCTCCTGAATTTTTAACCTTGAAGGTCTTGTGACGCTTCTGATGTTTCCATTTACTGAGATTGTGAACGGGGTTTCAGAGGGAGGTTCTAACTAATGTAACAAGCAAAGGAAGTAGAATGATTTAAAATTGTTTCTCTTTGCCCAAAAATGTTTCTGCTTTTCTGTGCATTAAGAGATATTTCCTTATTCCAAGAAATGTGTCTAAATATAGCACAGATTACAGCTTGTTTATGGGACTTAAATGCTTTCAGTAGCTGTCTTCTGTTAGCTTAAAGAGGGAGAGCATTTTGTAGCACTGAAAAAAAGATACAGTTTTTTAAAGGACGCTTTTTATGATAAAGTAATGTAATGATTAAAACCTTTCAGTGTACTCTACAGAACGAATTAGTGTAGGAATTGCCTATGCATGACAATGTCTTGATAAATGTTAGTTTACAATCATATAAGGAAAATAGTATATTGGAAATCAAGGTACAGTGGATCTGTGATGGAAATCAAGATCTCATTCTTGACTCTTGTTTGTAGAGATGAATGCATGTAATTCTTGTTTTTCTTTTTTTATTTTCCTTGTTTCAGCTGTTGGCAAACAACTTCTGAAACGAAAATACATATATCGAAGTAATAAATTTTCTCATTTACTGAACAATATGAATAAGTCTTTAATTTTCTTTTAAGAAAAGAAAACCCAAACTGTTAAAATCTATTTTTTAGAAAATCTTTTAAAGTGGTTTTACAAGCAACTGATTTTGCTTTTACCAGTTTATTCCCAGAAAACTCACATGTCTGTTTGTGTTACTTTAAAAGGGACAATCTAGCTTTAAAGTGGGCACTAGCTGTGTTAGGTAGAGGAGCTGAAATATCCAAATTTAAATTGGTTTTGTCAAGATGTGATCTTCAGTCTCTTTCAATTACTGTATGAAAGGTGTATCTGATTATGGAAGTTTAATAAAGTACTAAATAGCATCAATAGGGGACAGTTAAGTGTGTTTGAACAGATTTTGCTAGGCAGGTATTCGAATATCTCCTTATTTTCTTATGGAGATATCCATCAGGGTGGGAAAGGATAGTTTTGCGAGGTTATGAATGAGAGCACAAATATCTTTTGCCACTGCGAGTTGAGTACAGCGACACAAAGAAGTGATCTAATGCATATGCTTCTGGGTACTTACATTTCTTATATCTCTATGACTCTCATACCTTTTTATACTCTAAAAGGAAATAACAGTTTAATGTTCCAGCCCGCATTATCTACGTAGAGCAAGCAAAATTGTCTGCTTTGTAGCATGCAAAAGTCAACACTTTGCTGTACTAGCTTATTTCTCTTCCAAAGTGGAAGTGCCTACTTTTAAACACACATGAGTTATAGAATGAAAGTAAGACTTCATTTTCATTTTACAGGCCTCATATGAAATACTGTCTTCCAAGGTGAATAGTGTAACATTAAGCCCTTTAAACACTGACATCTGTAAACTTACTATTTTAACCATATTAAAACAAAGTTATGAATTTCATATTCTCATTTAGTGACTTTAGCAATCCTCCTCTATCTTTATTAAAAAATGACAGAAGTTACTTGGTTTAGCTCTCAAAAAGCATTAGTGTTGTCGTCAGTAAGTTAAGTTACATCCAGCCTGAAGGACGCTGGCAGAGTTCGTTGTGTCCAAAACCTCTTCTTTATAGTAAGCCAGAGGTTAATCTAACAGTGAAAAGTAAGAAAGGTTTTGAACAGTTCCATACCATCCTCTGGGTCCTTTCCTGCTGCAGCAAGCCACTTGAGCATTATGTGTGATTTAAATACGTCGGGGTTTTTTAAGTAATTTGAATTATGCATGACCTTAAAATTAGGCATGTGTTTAAGTGCTTGGCCAGAAGTTGGGCTTTAATTTTCCTGAAATTTCCTTGTGAGCTATAGCCTGCTCCATTCTAATGCTTGCAGCATTCACCATAAGGTCATAAAAATATAACGGTATAAGATCCACCATGTACTTTAGAAATATGAGAACCATCAGCAACTGGTTCAACTGAAATGTCCATCTCGAAGAGGGGTCAGTTGCAGATGGCTTGGGAATGACAATAAGAAAGGACAAGTGCTACATTACTGCTTTTGCTAGCACAGCTTTACATTTTACAGTAATTTGCTGGTTTTGAGTGTTCCAACTTGAAGTTTTATCTTGCTGTTTTGTAAACACTGGATTTTTTTGACCCATGAGCCATCTGTTATGTTTTCTCTCCTTTGCCCAGCTGAGGAGGAGAGTGATAGAGCAGCTTTGGTGTGCACCAAATTAATCTCCAGTATTGTATCCAGTGAATGTGTGATTTTTATTTCACTTTTATTTAGTCTTCGTATTTTTTTCCAGATATATTCTTGAGAAGCGTTTGGAGACTGTTTCCATATTTTTTCAATTTCATGTGTGCATAGGCATCTGAACATTTTCCATTGCAGGCATTATCTGAATCAATACGATGTGTGCTCTTCAGGCTTCACTGTGCCTGGTTGCAGAGGACAATTTCAAAGGCTGGTTTTGTTGTACTCCATCCCATTTATGTCCACGTTTCTGCTCTCTTTGAGGCTGTAGAGACAGTGTTAGCGAAGGTCAGTGGCTACTGAGAGATGTCCTGCCTGGTCAGCGGTTTAGTTTAACACCCTGATCTTGGTAGGAGCCAAATAGATGAAAGCAAAGCTAAGCCCCATCTACCAAAGTAAATTACAAACAAATGCCAGCATTCTTGCTGTAATTTCACTCTTATTTTTGCCTAAGACAAAAAGGAAAAAAGATTAGAATTATACTGACTGAAGGTAATGTATTTCTGTATTTTGAGCATAACAGAATTAAATATGACCAGATTTCATTTACTGCGATATTGCTGAGGTAGTCATATTTTATAAGCAGCATTAAAAAAAATCTAATCAGTTGCTTCCTTTTGGATCCTTCTAATATACTGTTAACCTAAATGGGGATATTTATTTATTTACATACATATGCAAATGTTTTCAATATTACTTTATGTTCCTACCCGAATGCCATCAATATTCAGCATGACTGATTAGTGTCACTTTCCATTTCCTTGCCTCCATTAATGTGGAATTAAGAAATTAACACTGACTCCATGGGTAATGATATGTACTAACATGTCTCATAAGTATTCATATGTTCTCGTAATAAATTTTTAATCTTCCTTCAGATCTGTAGTTGGAAATAAAATATGCACATCAGGATTAGCAATGCACTGTGATATGTCTCTCATAGGCTGATTAGGCTGTGCATTTAAATTAGGCTTGGAAATGTCTGTTATATTTTGCAATGACAAAGTGTGTAGAGCCTCTACTGCTCACATTGAGGTTTGTGAATCCTTTTACCCTCCTCTCCAGAAGCTTGCTGGAGGTCTCCCAGGCAGTCCATAGCCGGGCAGGGAGCTGGTTCCCACTCCTTTCTAAAGCTTTCATGCTCTCCTTGAACTGTAGAAAGAGCAAGTGTGACAAGCTGGCCAGTAAGGGGCACTGAAGCCTTCAAATCCTTTATTTCATAGAGAATTGGTGCTTTCCATGCTTAGCCATATGTTTCTGTGTCTGGAGAGCCACTTCTACAGGGGCTTGCGAGGAATGACTTGATGTCCAGAAGGGCTATGAACCATGTGCATGGAACTTACCATGAAGATAACGCTTTTCTTCAAAAAATATATTCCATACCCACCAAACAGTAGCCTTCCTTGTAATTAAGTAATTTATTAACGTCTTGAACAGAAAAAAAAGCCCAAAGACAAGCAAAGCTTTAATTCTGAAAGGGAGAAAGTTCAATATTTCCATTATTCCACAGGAGTTTTTCCTGAATGTACAAACTGCTTAAGTGCTTCGCAGTTGAACACTGCACTAATGTGTTCTATAAAGAGATTGTGTAGATCATGATATGTCATTTCAGTCCTGTAGTATAGTCCCATTTCTCAGATGGCTTTACACTAAAATATTCCTCTCCATAATTCTTGGTATTACCAGAACTTAGATTTTCATGATCCATCCTTGTTGTTTCATGTAAAGCAGATTAGTGGAAAAATATAAGCATTACTACCCTCTTCCCTCTGCGGCCTTCCCTTCCAAAAAAGGCTCAAATCTTAGCTGTTGATATGTAGTACTTATCCTTACAAAGTATAAGGATTTTTTTTTCCCTAATTAGTTTATAAAAAATGAAAACTATTAGGAGAGTTGCACATATTTTTATAGTAAAATGAACTTCAAGATAAGACTTAGAAATTATAAAAAAAAACATTGTCTTTCATGAATGTAAAAGAGAAATAGAAGGGAGGAAAACAGTGAATTTATACATCTGAAAGTAGCATGTAGGAAATTTACAGTCAGTAAGGCTGCTATAGAGCAGAAGACAGAACATTGGTATTCATTGATACTTCAGTAAAATTTTACAGTAAAAGTTGCAAAATACGAGCTTTTTCCAGAAAACTTTCTTGTGCATTTCTCTGCTCCACAAGACAGAATAAAAAATAAATTAATACACTACTTTTGCAGATATGTCAAGATGCTTGAAGACAATTTTTTTCCATAGCATTGTCTAGGCTTTCACACATACATCTGTCAATTTTGGCAGGTTCTCAGTTATTGCTGACCAAAAATACCATTTTACGCACTATGATGTTGCTGCAAAATGCAAATTCAAGTGATAGTCCCCTAAGTCCAGCATTTGTAGGCAACGCTTTGAAGTTACATGCTGCACATGTAAATTTTGATACACAAAAGAGAGAGAGTTTTACGTTTTCACGTGCTGCAAGTTCCACCAATTTTTGTCATCAGTGTAGATTAAGAAAATATGAAGTCAACCCTAAAATGAAATACAAGTGGGTTTCTGGTACATGTCCGTTGTTAAATGCATGCTTTATTACTTTGCTAATCTGGAGTAATAACAAAGTAATATTTGTAGGAAAATAATGGTATCGGTTAAAATAAAAAAAGCACAAATATCTGAGCAGTTATGCTGATGGATGGCAAGCTGCTAACTCGAAGAACATTTTCTAGCCATAGTAACAGGAGTTCAGCTCTATCTGCAATGGTCTTGTGCATCTGAACTCCTAATATGGAATAAAATGGTTTTCTCAGCTTCCAAGTGCCTATACTTACATTTTACCTTTTTAAAAAATTATTCTACTGTCTTTGGGAGAAAATAGTAGAAAAATTTTAGAAGCAACAGCAGTCTCAAACCATTCATGATCATCTATAGACAAGGGTCCGGTTGAGTTTCAAAGATACCAGTGTCCCCAGGAAGCCTCAGACACATACAATTCTCAGGGAGAGAAATCGGCCTTGTTCTTTCAGTACAGCAGGATGACCATGAGCCAGCACTGTGCCCTTGTGGCCAAGAAGGCCAATGGCATCCTGGGGTGTATCAGGAGGGGGGTGGTGAGTAGGTCGAGAGAGGTTCTCCTCCCCCTCTACTCTGCCCTGGTGAGACCGCATCTGGAATATTGCGTCCAGTTCTGGGCCCCTCAGTTCAAGAAGGACAGGGAACTGCTGGAGAGAGTCCAGCGTAGGGCTACAAAGATGATCAAGGGAGTGGAGCATCTCCCTTATGCGGAGCGGCTGAGGGAGCTGGGTCTCTTTAGTTTGCAGAAGAGGAGACTGAGGGGAGACCTCATTCATGTTTATGAATATTTAAAGGGTGAGTGTCACGAGGATGGAGCCAGGCTCTTCTCGGTGACAAACAATGATAGGACAAGAGGTAATGGGCACAAGGTGGAACACAGGAGGTTCCACTTAAATTTGAGAAGAAACTTCTTCTCAGTGAGGGTGACAGAGCACTGGACCAGGCTGCCCAGAGAGGTTGTGGAGTCTCCTTCTCTGGAGACATTCAAAACCTGCCTGGACGCCTTCCTGTGCAACCTCATCTAGGTGTTCCTGCTGCGGCAGGGGGATTGGACTGGATGATCTTTTGAGGTCCCTTCCAATCCCTACGTTCTGTGATTCTGTGATACTTTAGACTGGTATTTACATGGCCACTATGGAAAGTGCTGCTGAGATTGAAATACTCTTCATTCACTGTTAAAAGCAGAAGAAAATAACTCGCTCATGATTTAACATTTTCTAGATGTTTCTTAAGCATAAAAAACTGCATTTTAAAACAAAATGCTTAAACTTGGGGTTTTTGGACCTTGAAAACTGTAAATTATGGATTTTTTTTTCTGGGGTTTCTTTGTTTATTTGGGTACTTGGTGTTTTGGGGTTGGTTTTTTTTAGTGTTTTGTTAATTTGTTTGTTTTTCAACTCGATGTAGTGTATTCTTGTAGCAGAACTTAAAGGCTACTTTTACAGGAGCTTGATCTAATTCACTGTTGCCAGAGTAATATAAAATTCTGACTTCAGTATTTGGCAGGCAAACAAAGGAGGAATTGACTGTCAAGTATTTGGTGTTGAAGTATAACTATCATGGATCTTTAGTTTTGTGGTTTATTGGGTTGCTTTTGTTTCTCTCTGGATTGTAGCTGGTGTCTGCTTGAGTCAAAGACTGTAATCAGTTGCAAATGTTGTAGATATTAGAGCTGTGCCTTCCAACATCTTGTATCCACAAAGTACTTTGCTTTTTCACAGTTTCTAGTTCTCACTGTGAAATTATAGTGCTTGTTTGCAATTGTACAGATGGCATATGCTTTGCATAAACTTATATATGAGTGTTTTAATGATTGTCACTTCATAGTTGTGTTATTAAAGATCAAGCCAAGTATTCAGCACCAGGTTTTCACTTTTAAAATCCTGTAAGCAATTGTTTAGAACATTATAAACAATCTTAGGCTGAGGTTGGCATTGTTCATTTTAAGTTTTTTGGGGTTTTTTTTCCCTGAGTCTGAAGGAAAGATTTTGAAATATTGTGGAAAGCAGACGTTTGTTTTACCAGGTAATCTCCAGTTTTCAAATGTGAATACAGCAGGCTCCTCTTATTCCAGAGTGGTATCAGCCAGCATGGAGTTGACAGCAGATTCTGTGCTTGCTTTCATCCTTCACTAGATCTTAGTAGTTTTTATCACAAGGATGTTGGTGTGGTAATCGTCTTTCAAGCAGCATGGCTTTCTTGATTGCATGACCCTTTGATGAAATTGCCAACTGCAATCATGCAAGATTGAAATATGGGAGGGAAGCAGGGTGGTGATTAAAATGAATTTAGAGAGATAAAAAAGGGAAGCTATTTTATTGACATGTATTTAAAATTTCCAGGAGTTTCTGGATGTTAAGGTGGAGAATTTCTCATTGTTCTTGTAATAAGAAAAAAGAATAAATCTTTTCTCTTTTTAAGTTGAAGCAAGCTGTAATAGAGAAATTTTGTTGATGCAGTTGTAGTAATTTTTCAGTTTCCAGAAAGGGAAGCTGCACTAACACAAATAAAATGAATCCACAAAACACTTAATCAAATAAGATTTCCTATAGCTGCCTGCCTTCACATAGGTCATGTGCTAGGAAAGAAACTGACCGGAGGCTCTAGTGTGCCCGTGTGGTGGAGCTGCATCCATTAGGGACCATACTTATTCTGGAATCTCTTTGCACATGATGTAACTTGTTACCAGGAGGCTGCAGTAAGCACAAAGATCTGATATTTCATTTTGCTGGTGTCTGGGTGTTTTGAGTCTTGCAGATGATTGCTTAAGTCAATTGTAACTAACAAAATGTTTAAAGAGCTCCCCAGAACACCTCCGAATCAATGAAAATCAACTTCCTAATTCCACTGTGGGAACACATTGTCGGTGAGAGTTGTCAGTGTATCTCTGTAGATGGAGCATGTGCCTTATCTCTCCTTTGTCTATAAACCATCACATCTGTAGCTTACACTGTTTAAAAGAGCAGCCGACCACTGATGAACAAAGTAGTGATCTAGTTACTATGCACAGTGTTTTTCCATACATCAATATTCTAGCTGACTGTGTTTCTTTTTAGACAAATAACCTGAAGTTGCAACTTCCTTTACATTAGTTTTCATACTTTATGCATCTGATATATAGCCATACCTTAGTTTTCCTCTCCTTTTTTATTGTCTCAAGTCATTCCAGAAGGTATTGTTACTTAATCATTCATAAAGTGTCATTTTTTTTTCCTTTTATACATTGCCACTGTCAAGAACAGTACAATGGTTTAACTGTTGTTGGAGGGGATTTCATTTCAAGAGTGCTTCATAGCTAGAAAATGCTTGAGAGGGGGGTTTTGGTGTTTGTGTTCCAATCATGCAACTCTGTGTACCGTATCTGTTTGCACAACATATCTGCTAAAAAATGGTGCATTATGACAAAAGAGTTAATGACTTTTCCTAATTCTCACTTTCTCACAAATAGAGAAACTCCATTACACATAATGAAGGAAAAAATATAGCAGTAATCTAACAACACATTAGACCAGAAGACTTCAAATCTATGTATTCAGCAAAGGCTACAACTGGTTGCTCATTTATTTTCTATAATACACAGGTTTGACTCAGTGCTTGTGTTCTTTACATAAGTGACAATGTGCTCTGAGTAAAATGTGGGTAACCATTTTGTAGCTGCATTTAGTTTAGTAACAGGAAATATCCGTTATTCCCTAAAGTATTGTGTAGTTGTAGATCATAAACTTTTAGCTTAAATTAAGCATCACAGCTGGTTGCCTTAATTTGATGCATTATAGCACAAATGTTTCAACAGCTTGACTAAAATGAACCATACTGCAAATCCAAAAGAAGAGCGAAGGTCAATGCGCATGGTGCCTAGTGATTTGCAAATTTCCTTTATTTGGATATATTAAATGTGTTCTGTGGAACTTATCTTAAAGGAATGGAATTTGACGGGGTAGAACAGATTAGCAAAGGATGTTCAGTTTTGCTTAAAAATAATACGCTTTATAAGGAGCTCCAAAACAGTATAACTGTCTCAAATTTTCAGAAGGAAATTAAAACCAGAATATCGTCTGGATAGCCAGATCTTCTGGATACTTTAATACACTTTTATGTAGAACTATGTATTTAATATAATTCATAATCCTACTTTCTCATTCGTTTATCCCTTTAAACTTTATTGCTTTTTAAGAACATAGTCAGTATGGCTGCTATCTCGCCCACATTTAGGGGATTTCTTAGTTGAACAAGAGAAATTAAATATCTCTAGATATCTCGTCTATAGTTGCATTTCTCATCAACCAAGAAAATACATCGTTCTGTATTCAGAAAGGCCTGGAACACAAAGCAGCTGCCATTGCTCCCTGTCTATTCAGTGTCGGTCTAGTGTTAAGAATTCGGTTTTTTTATAATAGGAAACATTAAACTGAGCTACCACGGAGAAAATGAAGGTAGTCTGGGCACACTTCAGTAGACAGTATGTTTAATACTGAGTACTAGAACTCTCTGTGGACTTTATTAATATGCACCTAAAATCCATATAACTGGTAATTTATCTTTAGCCATACTCAGTGTATATACCTCTATACAAATTTGAAAAACACAGTCCAGCAGTTTTCACTCACCTAAGCAGTTGGTACTTCCAACCTGTATCTGCTTTAGGAGTTTGATGGGGTTCATACCAAAGATAATGACTTGTCCTTTGAGGAGCAAGCCCTGTGGAGCCTTTAGACTGATAAAATACTGGCAGAAATTTGTTGGTTCAGTTTGTTTGTCTATATTGTTTTTTGTTTAGTTACTACCTTTCTTCTCTGAGAGAGAAATTGAGGCTTGCGCTAGTGTTATTTCTTATAGGAAATGTATTCTTATATATTTATATGAACTCAGATTTATTGAAAATACAGTTAAATAATCTGTTCTTCCTTCACAAAACATCAAGGTTTCAGTCATGCTTTTCTCATCATATGGTCTTCTGATCTAAATTGTCAGTGTTCTTGCATCTGTGGTACCTGTACCGATCTGCTGTAAAA
>NW_010158914.1:15637-15837 GCF_000695765.1 Mesitornis unicolor | reverse complement strand
CGGCTCGGTGCGGCGGAGGAGGTGCCGTGCAGAAGGGTTCGCTCATCTCGCAGTCTCATACCCCGCGTCCCGCCGACTCCTGCACGTGCGTTTCTGCACATTTTGCCTTTTGGTTTTTATTTTTTTTCCATTCTCTTTCTTCTTCCTTCCTTTTCAAGCCTTCCTGCAAACCCCTCGGCAACGCTCCTGGCCGCGAAACC
>NW_010158914.1:0-15272 GCF_000695765.1 Mesitornis unicolor | reverse complement strand
CGGCCGCCCGGACCCTCTGCTATCTACGGAAGTATCACTCCTGACATCAGTGAGGACAGTATTTTTCTAAACAGTTTTACGTTTCTCCTATTGTCTTTCTTTGGCTTTTTTAATTTTTATTTTAAAAAATTCCTTATATTAAATTCTGTAATGTGGAGGAAATGGACTGCTTTAAAAGACGAGGCTTTTTGTTTCTGCGCTCTAGTTTTCAAATGCATAATTTGATTTCCACTAAGATTTAAAAAAACCCACAAAGCCCAATCAAGTGTATTTTAAAGGAGAACTCAATTCTATATTAAAACAATATTTGTGGTTGGTTACAGCATTGTATTTGCTTCACTAATGAGCAACCTCCTCACATTTTAGAGTTTCATTTAAGTTTTAAAGGACCTATGGAAGCTCAAGCAATGAATAAAGAAAAACCCAAATAGAAAGCAAAAGACTTTATGTTTTAAACCCTGCTGCAGAAAATTGTGTTTTAATAACTTAGGTCAATTGTGAATACCAAAGGTGGGCATAGATATAAAGGCTTTAACCTTTTCATCCTTTAAAAATGCTTCTTTAGACTGTTGTAAAGAAATAAGAAAGTTTCGTAACTTTGAATTTTCTCTGCTCTGTGGCTCCAGTTCAGGCTTAATTTGGGTCTGAATCCACATCTTGCAAGAAATACTGGCAGAGCAATGCAAGCACACTTACACTGTCCAGCTGCACTTACTGTTGGGCCTGGGGAGACAAAGGTATAGGAGAAAGGGTAAGACTTGTTGACATAATCTATGTTGGATCAGACTCCAAAATGGATCCTGTGACCATGCAATTTCATCTATTTAAATAAAAATCTTGCCTATAAAATATTTAAGACTACCTACTTTTCCCTGACACTCCCATCTTGACAGAAACGTAGGTCTGGTAGAAACAACAAAATACCCCAAATTCTTTAGAATTTGTGGTTTCAAACATAGCTTAGGGCAACATTGTGAATCTTACATTTGAACACATAACTAAGAAATTCTATTCTCAGACAGAGGAAACAGAAAAGGATGCTGGGAGTGAATTTCTGTTTCATAGCTGCTCAGAGAAGCATTTTTAACAGTACAGGTGACTATAACCTCTTTGGCTATGGCCGGAGAAAATCCAAAATGGTTATCATGTAGCATGCAAACAGTGAAATAAAAAATGATCACACCTCTTATACTTCCAAAACCACTGCATCTTCTGTATTTCTGGATCTCAGCCTAGGTCACCCTGCTTGGATGTATGTTGCTACGAGCCTCACCTTGTCTTGCTTTCTACAGCTGAGCTCCTATTCTCTCTGAGTAGCTGGTGTGACTTCCAGTCACAAAGAGGGGCAACTCTGCAGCATGAAATTCCCTCTGTTGGACTGGAAGAAAAAACTTTTCATGCATGATCTTTCCACAGCAAGAATATAGTCTAAACTAGTTGACTTAATGGGGTATCTTCTTGACTTGGGTAGTGAGTGACGGGTTTGTTGATGTTTTCATACTTCTCTCAATTGAGAGAAAAGACAAATAAAGCTCAGGCACACTGAGACTGAAGGACTCAAGAGGACTCAAGGACTGGAGGCTCAGCCCCCATGAACACTTACATGTGGCCACAAATCCCAGCCTTGCAGATGTCTGTGCCAAGTCAGTTTGACAGGCTATCAGTGTTGTCCTGCAGAATGTAGATGAGGGATAGGAAACAGACGGATTATAAAATATTTTTAAAATTACTAAACCTGAACAAAATTTGATAGGACAAAAAAAAAAAAGGAGAAAAAGGCATATGACCATCCAGATAGTTCTCGCAAGCTTCACAAACTTCTTGAAAATCGTGTGGGTCCTAAAAAGGAAAAAGCATTCTTACAAAGAAACTGACAGACAAATGAAAAAGGCACAAGTCTTGTAAAGAAAATGCTGGGCAGCACAAGCAGAGGTCAGTATTTGCTCCTGCTGTAATAATATCTTGTTTTATTGTTTGTACTAAACAGCACTTGAAGCATATTTTGCTATTAGGCAGAGTCAATATAATCCTTCCAGATCGACTTTCACATTTCAGAGCTATTTACACCCACTCTCTTGAACTGTAACTTACGCACAGAAGCAATGAGGATGATGTAAACTAAAGGTGTTATCTGTGGCTTATTTTAACTTGTACCTTGTTCCTACTTCTTGGCATTTCTACTGTGGTTGGTTTGGTGGGTGGATGTGGGCCTAAGGGAGTTTGTTCAGAATGGGCTGGAGGGAATATCATACAGTAAATGCTATACAGTTTCACATATATCCTCACTAGGGAATGTCATGCGCTATCCTATTTTTAGCTGAAATCTGCTGGGTGGAATGGAGTTGACTTGGACTGTAGTCTTTTGTTCAAGTGGCTCAGAAGGAAAATGCCATTTTTCAGTCAGATATTTAAGTGGCTGGTTATGATTTTAAACAGTAACAAAAGAAAATAGATACAGTGGTCCTCTGCTTGAAGTGCTGTGGTCCAAACATAAGCCTTTCAAATCACAGTGAGTTGTAAAATATTTGGGAAGCTATTGAATTTGACATATAAACATCATGTCTTTGAAATCAAGACCGCAGTAGACATTCATTTCTAGGTGGGCTTTGGAAGAATGCTGCCAGGTGAAGTGAAGCTGGCTTGGATTTGAAGACAGACATCCCAACCATCAGATACAGCACCTGGACCACAATCAGAGGTGTCACCTGGACAGGTCTGGCCAGTTGACTGTCATCCAGATGCTGATCTCAGACAGAGATTGTGGAAAAGATATGTCTAGTGTAGATGAAATGCCAGACTGGGTGTTGCTTTCAAGGTGGTGGCCCTCTGACTTCCATTATCTTTCAGCCTTTTTCTCTAGCTTCCTATGTATGGTGAATAACATGGGCATTTCACATGGGACTGTGCAGGCAAAGGCTCTGAGAGCTGCCCTTGATAGTTTTTGAGGTTTGCCCTGGAAGAGCTTTTTGGCATTTGCAGTCTCTTGAAGGCAGTGAAGGAGCAGCCAGTGAGTGAGAGCATTCAAAAACATCAGCTCAGTCAGCTTTTGGAGTGGAGGCTCGACACTGAAAAGCAGTCTCAGAAATTTCTGCTCCTGAAATGGAGACAACTGTTCTCATCACACTGGACAGGTTATTGTAAACTTCAGGCCATGCCACTGCTGAGCTCAAGAGGGTCTGATCTGGTCAAACTGTGTATTGAAAATTAACGCCAGCGTGCGTCAGTCTTTGCATTTATTGTATCTGGTCCTAAGTATTACTGCCAGTACTGTGCAAGCCAGGCAGATGGCTTTTCCTCCTCCCTTGAATGCACTTGTGTGGGATCTCCCCCAGCCTCTTGCTTGAGCCTTGGAACTGATGCTACTGAGTTAATGGCACACATCTGTGAGGGGTCATCTCTTATCCAAAACAGCCTTGACTGTCTGTGCTCCCTGCAGTTCTAGCCAAGGAGAGCTGAAAACTGCTGGTTGTATCCACCAATGTCATTCATGCTTTCAGAAGGACTAATGTAGGTGGGATGATAACACGCTTTTGGGTTGATGTGGTTTAGGGCTGGGCTGGCCACTAAATCCTGGACAGACGCTCTCTATTAACCGCTCTCCCCTCCCCAGAAGGGAAGGGAAAAGAGAATAAGGAAGAGAGACTTTACGGGTTGGAAATGAAACTAACAGGTTTAATAAAACAATAATACTAATATTGCAGGATAATAATGTAAATAGGAAAATAATGAAATATATACAGATATGTACAAATATGTACAAAACCAATATAAAATCCTTCCCCCATCCTCCCCTCAATGATGAATACGTCACCAGAGGCTCTATGGTGCCGGGCACTGGAAAAGTCCCAGGCCGAACTCAGCAGCAGGTGGGAGCAGGATGCAAGAACACACGAATCAGGATCAGTGGCAGAGGAACCAGCAGAGTTCCACTCAGTCCTAGGCCACTGCAGGATTGAGACAGATGGAAGGGTCCGAGCTGAAAGGGCTCCAAGATGGAAGAAGGGTTCGAGACCCTTGTGATCCCTTGGCTTTTATACCAAGTATGAAAATTAAAATCAATAAATAGAAAATTAGTTATATTTAGCTGAAACCAGGACAGTTGAACTTGGTTCATTACTTTTTGTCTCCAAGAGTGTGTAATGTTTATAGTCTCTGGCTCTTTCTTACCCCTTAAGAAGGGAAACGATTTGTAAGAAGTCCTCAAAGGCCATTTAACTATAAACCAGATGCAGATAAGTGTCCCTTTTGATAGAAGTTATATTTAGGATACACAGCTATTTTCTTTGATATAATATTTGGCTTTGTTCCTGTGATGTGTATTTGTGGTTAGATGGCAATTGACTTGGAGGTAAAATTTGGAATTCCCAAATTTTGGGAACTAAATGGAACTCACAAAGCCTAATACACTGTTTTAGTCATCTTATGTGCAAAGGAAAACATTAAGATAGAGAAAAATAAAGGCAGGAAACTAGTTGGATCAAGTCTGTCCTTTGAAGAATACTGCTGTTTTCAGAAGAACTGCAGAAAGCATGAGTTTATTATGTCTTGAGCCAGCTGATACGCTACCTTATTTTGTCATAATTCAGTGCACACACATTTAATCAAAATACCATACAGGTCAAAAAGGCAATTTTCCCCACTGTACTTCAATTACAGATACCTATTATGAAAATCCTTGGGCTAGTTTCCTGAAAATGACGTTTTTGCTAGTAGCTGAGAATTTATTTCTCCCCTTTCCTGTGGGCAAGTCAGCCAATTGATCAAAATTGTTGGGAAAAAGTTCTCTAGTTTCTGAAAATTACTATAGTGACATTACTGTGAGATCTGCCTTTGAAATCTTATTTTCTTCTACAGCTCCATAAAACTCTTTAAAAAATCAGATTTTCATGAATTCTAGTCTGGCTTCAGCAAGCGAAACAGAAGGTAAGATGCACTCTCTGTCACTTCATCAACCCTCCTGTATAGCTGTGGCTTTTTTAGTAGAGACTGACGAAACAGTGCTTCCCTATAGAATTCAAGGAAATGTTGGTGGAAAGTTTTTGAGAAAATTACAAGTTTTCACAACATCGTGACAGAGTGTGATCTGTTGTAAAAGGTCACTGTAACAATATAAAAAGAATATTTAAGTTATTAAAATGAACGACAGGTGACATCTTGCCTTACCTAGATTTAATCATCTTCTTTATGAGCCACTCAGTGGAGAAAAATGTTTCAAATAAGTAGCAGCTGTGTTTAGTGACTTATGATATAGACACAGTTTATGTCCTAGAATACATTGCTAATATTGACATAATAAAATTATGTGTAAATAGCCATGTAAAAGGCACTAGCCACATTCAGAGTTGAAATAATTTACCAGTGTTTACAGTATCTCATTAAAAACATCAAATATTTTACACAAAATTGGTGTTTTGCCTAAACTGTTTTCTCCCCAGCAAATTACTGCCCAGATGCAAGTTTCCAAGGTTCTGTTTACCGGAGAGATAATAATTTCTAGATGTGTCTCTCCATTGCCTACCCCCAAAGCACGCAGTGGCTTTACCCCTACTTTTGTGGGGATATCACCTTGGGTGGGGGCAGCTGTGAAAGGGCCATGCTTTGAGAGTGCAATTTCTTTCTCTCAGCTGCCTGTAGGATACTGCAGTACTTATCCACTGCTAAGCATCGGTGTTGCAATGCTGTCCATGGAAAACTGCATCACTTCCACTGTAAAATATGTACATATCTGGACATGGAATAAGTGACAGATTTATGAAAAACATGTCAAGAATAAATAGATAAATTGCATTTGGTCTTGAAGAATTTTGCAAATAAAAAATAAGTAACTTGTATTTACAAGTTTTTTTTATTTACTTACAACTTCCAAATCAGTCTAGTGCTGCCCTAAGAAACATTACTAGATTGCTGAAGACAAAGGTGATAACTTGCTAAGAGAGAAAACTAGCAGCAGATTATAGGGTAATCAGAAATGCACCTGCATGGCAACAAGCAGAGAACTTCAATAATCTTCTGATAGGTGTGTCGTGGTTTAGGTCCAGTGCCCAATGCCCCAAAAAGGGCTAGTCAAAATAAGGACTGGGAGGGCTTCTCACCACTTAAAAAGGCCACAGGCAAAAGACAGACTCATCATAAGGAATAAAAAACAAAACAATTTTAATTTTGTTACCAATGTCAGAGTAGAACTATGGGAGATACAAGATCTTAAAGTCAAAACACCTTTTCCCCTCCCCTCCCTTCTTCCCGGGCTCAGCTTTTGTTCCTGGTTTCTTCACCTTCACCCTCCCACTTTGTCTTGAGGTGCAGGGGGATGGGAGTGGGGGGTTGCAGTCGGTTTTCACGCCATGTGCTCCTCAGGAGTAGGAAAAAAAGACTTAGCCCAATGTCTCTCTCTGCTTCCACGTGGCCCCCTCCTTTCCATAGAGGAGAAAAGTCCTCAAAAGTCCAAAATGGATCTGCCGACAGCTGCAGTTTCCCTCACACACGAGCTGCTTCAGCCCAAGTCCACAAAGCTCCAATCTGGGTCTGCCCACGGTCACAGTTCCCTCACACGTGAACTGCTCCAGCACACACTGCCCAGACCGCTTTTCAGGTGGCCCTGCCCCACCTGTGAACCTTACGAGCTGCAGGCCAGTTGACCTGGCTCTCGCCACGGGTTGCAAAAAGGGAACCTGGGTTCTGCATCCTCCTCCTCCTCCCTCTCATTCTTTCTTTCATTTAGCCCACCTTGGTGTTCTTCAAAGTTGTTCTCCTCAGATCCCACTCCTTTCTCCACTGCAGGTCTTTTCTGATGGTTCTGGAGTTCCTGGCTCTCTTTTTTTCGGGTTGGAGCTGCAGTGGGGCTTAAGCTTAAGTTGTGGGCAGGGCCGGGGCCGCACCACCCACACCTGGGGTCATGCTGGTCAGGGCTGGTGCCAGAGACAGTGAGGCATGCCCTGCACCACCCTTAAATACATGAATTTGCAGGGGCACTGATTGGCTTGGCCCTGGTCAGAGGTGGGTCTGACAAAAGCAAAGGGGGAGCTTTTGAGGTAGCTTCTTAAATGGCCATCTCCATAGCCCTTCCCTCGTTACCAAAGACACAACCAAAAACCCCTCACAGAAAACCCAATACATAGGTCACATAGACCTCTTTTTATTTCACTCAAATACTTAAAGTCCCAATCATGACTCACCTCTCCAGTTTGGAAACATTTTAATTTTCAGTAGCTGTATTTTACTGAAAAGGAAAAAACAAAAGCAAAGGACAGTGCCATATGCTTTGGGAGGAGAAACAATTACATTTCATTCTAAGAACTTCCTTCAGATTTTGATAAATAGAGAATATAAAAGCATTGTAATTTCATTCATAATTCAGTCAACTTTTACCATTGTGTTGCAACAAGTAAGGATGATTATGGTCAAAAAGCTTTCTGTTTATTGAGCAAATGAATTTTTCCTTTCCTTTCTTTAGTGGATTTTAGGATTTATTGTATGTAGAAGATTAGTAGCAGTAATAGTTATGTGAACTCATGTAATACAGAGTAGATTATGATAAAGAGCAAAATAATTCACATATATAACCTCCAGTAGAGGTCTTTACAGTCAGAATAAAGATTTGCATTTTTTCTTCCTTTTGTCGGATTGCTAAAATGTATTTCTAGAGTTTTACCATTTTATTCTTGTGTCATAAAGTAGCCTGTTAAATCTACAGTTCTAGAGGCAGTTATTATGATTATTATTCTGGAAGGCTACTGGGTTTCGGCACCTGTGGAGTGCTGGCTCTCCCAGGGCGGCCATGATCTTGTCGATGTGATCAACCCAGCGTACGAATAAGGGTCACCTGCAACTTTAAGGAAGATAAGAGCTGGACTTTCTAACCGCAAGTAGGCGTACCGTCCATACATCAGGACACATGGACAGCAACCAATTAGCTATATGTATTCGCTGCGTGCTTTGCTCGTGACTATCTCGTGACTAAAACCGAGATTATAAAAGCTGTGTAACTCTGCTTAATAAAGGAGAACGACCATACTCATATTGAGAATACCTCGTTACTCCGGGAAGTCCTACTCCCACTCCCAACAGGCACCACTGCTTATGAATAGGGACAGCAGTTGCTATAACAAAAATCTGTCATTAAGATTGTAGAGGGGATCCATACCACACTCTGCTTATTATAAACATGACTAGTTATATCTTCTTCTGGACATAATTCCCCAGAAAGCATGCACAAACATGCCAGCCTCTCCAAAGGATGCAACCTTGTCTTCATTGTATTAGAGCCCCAAAGAAATCACTTTAATTTAAGGAGTTTGCATCTGAAACCATGCACATTGGATTCTTCCCAGAGTGTCACACACCGAGTGTATCTCATTGTTATACTCGTTGCTGCACCCTGGGACAGTGTCCTGCTCTTGAGCTCAAGGCACTGATAACTGCACAGCTGACTGTCATTCTCCTGCGAGGTAAATTTTAAATAAAACAACAACATAAGAGTTATTCAGGTTAAGACACAGGTATGACTGCTGAAGTACTCCTGTCATTGAAGACTGCAAAGATCAGTATTAGGGTGCACCTACTATATGACTTTAAATGGAAGAAGAAGGGAGAAAACAGAATATTTCTCCTTGCTTGCAACTTCAACTTTCTTTTCCTGAGGAAGCAGGTAAAAAAAGTGAAAAAAATATCATGACAGAGGAAGCCTGAATTGAAAATCTAAAAGCAGCTACTTTGTTGCATTGTTGAAATTTAAAATTATGTATGTAATTCTGTCAATTTTGTTGAAAAAAAATATTTGCACTACTAAAAAAACCCAGCTAGTTCTAACCAAGATATTACTTCATTACAAGCACTTTGGGCACCTGTTGGTGAAGGGTGTTTGACTGTGCTGTGGCGCTGGTTAGACATTCATCAGAAGGCAGTCAGAACAGGGAGAGACCTGCAGCAGTTCCAGTGGATTTTGCCTTCAACTTACCTGAAAGCCTAAAAGACTGATAAAAAGAGTGTTGTTCCTGAAGCTTGAAGTTATCCCTGTGATCATAATCACAAGGCACAGCAAGCAAGTCATATTTAATTCTCTGATACTAGTAATGGCCAGGACAATCCATGCAGTCGTCTTCTCCTTCTATTTCCCCATCAAAATAGGAAAATTGACAGGAATCACAATTCTTTTGGAGTTCTTTTGTTTGTTTGTTTGAGATTTTGGTGGTGGGTTTTTGTTTGTTTTTGTTTGTTTTTGTTTAGTTTGATTTGTTTTTTTTCTCTGCAGCATGTAGAGAAGCAGCAGAAAGGAATTCAGGAGAATATCAGTACTTAATCCCTGTCCCCAAGCAGCCAAAAGTTTAATAAAAAATGTATTGCAGCAGGATGAAATTCAAATGTTAAACAAGCTTGGGATATAATCAGTCTCTGGAAGAAGGAAGAATGAGAAGGTGCAGGTAACTCCCCTATTGCACTCAGCACTAACATTAGATGAAGTAAGCATTGGTTATCAGACTCATCATTCATGCTGGCATTTTTAAAGATCAGATAGAATTAATTTTTAAAAAGCATTTTGACACTGTCCTTCTACTATTGGTTTTGTATGTTGAGGATATAACTTAATAAAAATTGGGAAGTTAATTATAGCATGCATGAAAGAGGTCTCAATAATGATGTCCAAGGCAAAATGCCTATGGCTCTGTTGACTTGTAGACATACAAATTTGCATACAAGAATTTTTGGTGGTAAGTCTCAGGGGGCATGGTGGAGCAGGACACACTAGGAAAAAAGCACCAAATCCTTTCATCAGAGTGAAATATTTCATCTTAACATTTATGGTCAACATGAGTAGCAGAAGGTTTAAAACACCAGGAGGAAGGCTGCTCTTATTCTGTTCCTAATGTTAGGAAAGGAATTATTTGCATGCAGTGCCCAATCTTCAGGCAAGACAGAGTCACATAATCTAGGTAAGTGCCAAATAAAGACTGAGAGCTGGACTCTCTGCCTGCACTGAACCAGGAACCTGTGTTTAGGCTCCTCTCTTTCTACTAGTCAGCCTTATCCTCATAACCTCAGTTTTACACAGCTATTTCTACGGCAGACAGACCTGGGCTATCTCTCAAGCGCTGTGCTGGTGAAGAAGAAGCATTGTAAAATCACACGTGCATACATACATACACATATATATATGTATATGCATTGCAGCTTACTGTTTATGGCAATTGTTATAGATACTTATGCTTCAGTTGTCCGTGGCTGCAACATCCTGCAGGCTGGAATACAGCTCTTAGAGACAAATGATTTGTGTCTGGAGTTGGATCCAGTTAGTCTTTTCCACTTGTCACAGTTCAGATGAAGGCTTATTGACTGCAAGGCTTGGCAGGCAGGCGGTCAGACCACGTTATTTCAAATAGGTTCAATACGAGATTGGCTGGACTGCATGGCTATTTGTACGCCAGCAGACGCAGACTAATGAATGCACTATACTGCCCAGCTTTAAAGTTTTTAGTACAAAACTGCTGTAACTGTAAATTGTACATCAGAAGCTGAATCTAAGGGAGGTGTCTGAAAAAGAAACAACCAAGGGGAATATTTTTCCACCTAAAATGGCAGCTGAATGTAGACCTCTCTAGATTGTGTTTTATCATTTGTTTGCAGGGAAGTCAAGGCACCATGCTTGAGTGTCCGCTTTGCATTGCTGTATCTGGATTTACTCTAGTGTCTTGCAGCTGCATAATTAAAAGGCTTGCCATTAGTATAAAACACGATGTCCTGCAGTTTTAATCCTTGTTAAGACTTCTTTACAGTTCAGTGAAGTTCCTTTGTATGGGATTTGCAGTGCCATGTAAGCAGAAGTCATTTGCAAACAGTATTCATTATACAGGAAGGCTAGTAAATAGTCCAGCAGTATTTCCTCCAGCAACATTTTATCAGATCCGGGCTCTCTGAGGTACTGATGTATCAAAAGTGCCCTCCTACAAAAATCTAAGAGAGTTCAGTTAAAATGGGCCACTTCAGTGAAAGCTGGGCAAAGTGCAGGTCACTTCATCTATGTTTTACTACTTGCAGCTTTGGGCTAGAAGGCTAGTTTCTAGAGCAGGATGGTATGGAAACTGAGCACTTGGAATACTTGCTTTCCTTATGCACTTTCATACAGCAGTTGAAGTGGAGATACATGTATTACTGGGAAGCAAAGCTGAACAGGTCATATTTAGAATTTTTCAGTTCTTTTTTTCTGCTCAAAGGCTATTAATGAAAATAGTCCATGCCATTTTGGCACTCACCTCTTCCTGATGCTGTAGGATTGCCACTGGCTTTGGAAAGTCACTGTCTTCTAAGTGTTTGGTGAAGACATTCTGGTTTTGGGTGTTCACGAACACTGGCATTACCTATATCCCGTTCTTCACCTGTGGGTGCAGCTGATCGCCCATGTCACTTGGTATAGGCTCTGCTTCAGGGTTAGAGGAGACTCTAACAGCAGTAGAGGGATGGCAGCTGCAGATGGGCAGCTGTGGATGGATATGCTCTTCCTTCAGGTGCAGTGCCTACTGTTGCAGGAGGTATCATTCCTTGCCAAATGGTCACACAAAAGCTCCACTGATGCAGGTGTTCACAAGAGCTGGTTAAGACTGGTGTAAGAGCTGCAGTTCAGAGTATGACTATTTGTAAAAAATGTTTTTTTGCAGAATTAACTAGCTCTATGTTTCATATGACTCCTTATTTATGTCATCTTTTTGCTATATAAAACCTGCTTAAAATGAATGTTACATTTCAGTATGAGCAAAACTAAAAGAACAAATAATGGATTTAGTTAGTAATGTTTAATTATTGTTTATAGGTATATTATCTATAAATATCTGATACCTTAATTTGTGTGATGTTGAACAACCTGTTAATGATTTCCCTTAATCAAATGCAGATCTTTGCACATGAGTAAACAACTATTTCTCTTTATTTAGTCCCTTTTCCTGTCTGCAAGCCCTTCTGAGTTGACTGTTAAAATTTTAAGAGCTTTCAGAACGGGAGCAAGGACAACAGCTACCACTGGTCATAAAATTGTACAACTGTACAACCTTTCTCTGATCATTCTTATTAACAAGATCTTATTAGCAGTATACAAATAAAAGAAAATAAGAAAAGGGAACAAAACCTTTTCTCGCTCCTGGCTATGTGAATGTTGTTTTGTTTTTTTCCATAATACATTTCAGGTATGCAGATTGTTTGCACAACCACTCCACCCCTTTCTGTGAATATTGCTGAAGGCTGTTAATGGCCATTTCAGTCAGCTGAAATAAACTGTGCCATAATAAGAGCCCACCAGTACAGAGAATAAGTAACTTCAGCAGTTCTATCTTTACCAGTCCATCTTTTAACATATGCCTCTCACCGCAGCATGGAGCCTCTGTGGCAGGTACAGCAAGATCTGAATGGAGTCAGCATCTGAGCACACCTGGTTACACTTTGGCTTTGTGTTTGGGCTGCTCATATGAAGGCTGTGATATCTACTGGTGCTCCACAGTCTTTCAATCAAAGAACCACCTAAGACTTAAAAAAAAAAAAAATCACCTGAGATGGCCTAATTATTTTTAAAATAATCCACATACCATTTTTTCAGTGCTTACACCGTAGCATTCATTTTAAACCAAGTATAAGGCAGACTTTCAATGTTTATTACTTTTCATCTTTGCCAATTTTATTCCTTTCCCATTCACAGTGAGGTTTGTGTTTTCATAATGTTCTGCAGTTGTAGCATTTCATAATTTATGGCCCACCAGTGATTCACTGCACACAGATTGATAAATTGCTAGACGGGGACAATACAGGGGACATTCAGTCTTAGATTTTCTTTTTTTTTGTTTTGTTTTTGTAGTCCTGTGAATTTATTACTTTGGCTTTCAGGAATGTGTGGCCATAAGAATTAATTATTAAAAAACTAATAACCTCTACTTTCTCTGAAGATTTCTGAATACAGAGGTATTTTGACTTGTTTTTCCTGGACAAATTTAGCTGCTTTCTGCCATTAGCATTAACTGACAAAATGAAGCCATTTCTCCTCTGTGAAGAAAGCATGGAACAAACAGAAAAAACAATGGTGTTTAATATAGCAGGAAAAACTCATCTAGCAGCATAGTTACAATCCCTGATGTCAGATGAGATCATTGTTGATATGAAGACAATGAGGCTTATTTAATGATGCTAATCTACTTTCATTTGGCTGCAAGAAGGTTATGTACAGTGTGGAAGCTTACTCACTTTGCATAATATAAATAGAACACACTATTGTCAGGAAAAAAATGTGACAAAAATTAACCAGTGCAAAGCATGTAATTCTCACATTGCAGGTGTATGGTGACTTGAACAAACACATTAGCTTCATACACTGGCTGCAGTTGCTATAAAGTTGGTGACAAAGGTGAATCAAGATCGTTGAAAGAACTGCTGAAGAAAACGGATCTTTTGTTCCTCCTCCTTCTTGCATGTTTCCCTTTTAGAAGGGCTTTGTGCAATGACAGTAGTGCATGGGCTAGCTGCGTGACCCCAGGCACCTGCTGGCTGCCTCTCAGCAACCAGTGATCCCTCCTGTGGCTGCATGGGTCGGAGGATAGGCTTTTTTGGGGGGGCAAGCACAGCCTGGGATTTTACCTGGCTTTCGACAACTGTGTTGATGTGTATTGCTGTAACTCAACAAACGTGAGAAGACAGCATTAAAACAGCATTGAAAATCACAAAACAGATTTAGAGGTAGATGTTTCTCTTGTCTTGAGTTGGGATGGGTTACTTTTGTATGTTTTTTTCTTTTAAATAGACACAAAAAAGTGAGCAGAAGTTGTCCAGATGAGTTAAACTTTCCTGTAGCTGGTTAGAAATGCTCAGGTCACATTATTATTATGTTATTATTATGTGAGCCACACATTAATCTGCTTGAACCAAAGCAGCACTATAACTGGTAATTTCCATTCATTCCTGTTATTTAGCCCTGCTGCCATTAGTATTTCCAGGTACCTCATGTAGTAAAAAATTAGCAAGCCTTACATGGGTTCAATGGGTGAAGTAGGGACTTTTTCCCCAGGCTTTGTGACACAGAAATCAAACAGATTTTCCACTTCGATCTGTACCATGATTTCTCTAATTGCTGAAAACACAGCTTATGGAAGTAAAGCAGAGAGCAGCTATCTACACATCTGGTATTTAAAAGAGACAAATGCATAATTTTAAAATTATGGAATGTTTTTACTTACAGCTACTGCTGCTTGTCTCCTTCAATACTTCCTATGGAATAATCAGCCTCATCCTCTTACCTTTTTGCTACTCATTTTTCTCTTGCCCAAATCTGTAACAAGTCTGTTGTTTGGCTGCAGGCCAACAGATCAAATTAAAGAGAACTTTTGCAAAGCCTTTAACAAGTAGTGTCTGACGTACCCTTCAGCAAGAGCAGGCATGTGTTTACTCTGCACCTGGGCATTCTGTGCCCAAAAATATTCTGCCACATTAACAAAGAAAAGCAAGATGGTCTCACACACTTGCCTGCTCCGCTTCACCAGCAGCCTGGATTTCCTCAGTTACAGGTTTTATTAGAAAGACAGACTTCTGAACAGCGTAGTATATTTTAGCTATATCTTGGATATGGCTATCTAACAGACTCCTAATTCTTTTTCTTTAAGCACATTAACGTTAGATTTTCCCCCCTTCTAGTAACTGTAGAAAAAAATACATTAGTTGAAAGATCTCCCTGGTTAAACAGTTATAATGCTGTGGCAGTATGTTCTGTGCCAGATTTTGGCAAGCCAGCTATAAAGCATAATTGTACCTGCAAGAGTGGGACTGGATAGAAGCAAATATTAAATTAGGCTAGTAGCTTTTGTTCATTTAACTACAAAAAGGTGTACATGCATATTATTAAATGACACAAACTGACATATCCAGTTACATCTGTCTTAAGTACCTCTGGATTGTTAAATGCCATTGAAGGCATTTAGAAAAGACCTTCACAGCAGACTGGTAATGAGTTAGGTAATAGATGTGAATACTTAGGTCATTTTGGTTTTGCTTTGAAAGACTGAATTCAAGGAGGGAGAGATTATGCAGAAAAAAAAAAGGAGACAATTTATACTTAGTACAAAGCTTATAAATATAAGGACAATTTATGGTTTAACAACCGTCCATTCCCAGAGGATTAAGGACATAGTACAGTAGCTTTTGAGATGAAACTAAATAAATGAAGCAGAATGTTTATGCATGACCTCACCTTTCTTTCTAAAAATCAGTTTCTTGGTAATCACAGAATCACAGTATCACAGAACATTAGGGATTGG
>NW_010158913.1:8921-9170 GCF_000695765.1 Mesitornis unicolor | reverse complement strand
AGACCCAGTCCCCAGGTCAACCGGCCCAGCCCGCGCCCATGGTGCAGCTCCACCAGAAGCAGAACCGGATCACGCCCATCCAAAAACCGCGGGGGCTGGACCCGGTGGAGATCCTGCAGGAGAGGGAGTACAGGTAGGGTCTGCTCCTCGCGTCACCGGTGCCTTAGTTAGGGTGTGAGGAGCTGGGAGGGACCTGGAGAGCTCCCCCAGAGCAGGGTCACCAGAGCTCCCACAGGAACACGACCAGGG
>NW_010158913.1:6276-8744 GCF_000695765.1 Mesitornis unicolor | reverse complement strand
GACACCGAGTGGTCCATGCTCCAAGTGATAGCGCTTGGATGGTCAGGAAACACGGCAAGGCCACTGGCTCCCCATGGCTGCTGGGTCTGCCCCTCATCTCTGTGGCCCTGCTGGACTCTTCCAAGCAGTTCCTGTCCTTGTGGAGCTGAGGGCCCAGAGCTGGACCCAACATTGCAGCTGTGGTGTGAGCAGGGCAGAGCAGAGGGGGGGGAGAAGCTCCATGGACCTACAACCACCCCAATTCTCATGTACATCCTAATATACCCCAATATACCCCCTATACATCCTAATATACCCCAATATACCCTAATATACCCCAATACACCCCTTATTTCCCCCAGTACACCCCATATACGTCCCCATATACCCCAATACACCCCAAATACATCCCAATAGACCCCTTATATACCTCAGTATACCCCAATACACCCCATATAGACCCCAATATACCCCAATATACCCCATATACATTCTAGTATCAATACACCCCATATACATCCCATATACACCCCATATATGTCCCAATGTACCCCAATACAGCCCATATACATGCCAATATACCCCATATACATCTCGTATACATCCTAGTATACCCTAGTACACCCCAATACACCCCATATACACGCCAATATACCCATATACATCCCAATATACCCCAATACACCCCTTACGTACCCAAATATACCCCAACACACTCCATATACATGCCAATATACCCTACATACATCCTAATATACCCCAATATACCCAAATATATCCTAATATACCCCAACACACCCCATATACATGCCAATATACCCCATATACACCCCACATGCACACCAACATACCCCTTATATACCCCAATACACCTCATATACACCCCAATATACCCCAATACATTCCATATACATGCCAATATACCCCTTATATGTCCCAGTATACCCCAGTACACCCCATATACTCCAGTATAGCCCATATACACCCCATATACATCCCAATACACCCCTTATACACCCCATATACATCCCATATGCACCCTAATATACCCCATATACCCCAATACACCCCATACACACCCCAGGATGCCCTTGGCCTTGTTGCCCACCAGGCCCCATTGCTGCTCATGTTCAGCTGCTGTCCCCAACACCCCCAGCTCCTTCCCAGCCACTCGTCCCCAACCCTAGAGCCCTGCACGGGGTCATTGCAGGACCCAGCACTTGGCCTTGGTGAACCCCATCCCATTGCCCTCCCCCCATGGATTGAAAATTAAGACTCTGAAGCCTGAGATCAAGCCCCCACAAACCAGATCTGCCCTTGGCATCTCCTCCTGCTCCCTAAATCCCCTTCTCCTTCCCCGCAGGCTGCAGGCTCGCATCGCTCACAGGATCCAAGAGCTGGAAAACCTTCCTGGCTCCCTGGCCGGTGACCTGAGAACCAAAGCTACCATTGAACTTAAAGCCCTCAGGCTGCTTAATTTTCAGCGCCAGGTAAGCTCGGCGCCGGAGGAAATCGGGGTTCGTTAACACGGGAGCTCAAAACCCGCGCTCTCGTGACGCTCTGCGGCTTCTTTGTGGAATTAATTCCCCTTGTTTTAATCCGAATCGCTCCCAAAAGCTGCGCCAGGAGGTGGTGGTGTGCATGAGGCGAGACACGGCCCTGGAAACGGCCCTGAACGCCAAGGCCTACAAGCGCAGCAAGCGGCAGTCGCTGCGGGAGGCGCGCATCACCGAGAAGCTGGAGAAGCAGCAGAAGATCGAGCAGGAGCGGAAACGCAGGCAGAAGCACCAGGTCAGGCCCTGCTGGGGGGTTTTTTTTTTGGGTCTAGGATTTGGGGCGGGGGTTTTGGGACTCGGTGTTGGGCTGGGGGTTTTGGTCCTGGGCGCCCCGGTCGGGGTTTTTTGGGTCTAGTTGATAATTGCTTTGACTCGATGATTTCTGTAAGCCCTTGCAACCCAAATACTCCATTTAATTAAACGTAAAAGGAGTTAATCCGAATTAACTCGCGCCGTTAGACGTGTAAACTCAGCACGGCACCCGAGCCCTGCCCGCCTCTCGTTCCAGGAATACCTCAATAGCATCCTCCAGCACGCCAAGGATTTCAAGGAGTACCACCGCTCGGTCACCGGCAAGATCCAGAAGCTGACCAAGGCGGTGGCCACCTACCACGCCAACACGGAGCGCGAGCAGAAGAAGGAGAACGAGCGCATCGAGAAGGAGCGAATGCGCCGCTTGATGGTAAGGCCTCGGGGTTTAGGGGGTGTGTTTGGGGTGAGCGCGAGGGGCTCGTCTCAGAACCACAGGATATGAGGAAAGCTCCCCCAGTGCAACCCCTGCCAGAGCAGGGTCACCAGAGCTCCCCCAGGAACACGGCCAGGGCTTTGGGGGTCTGCAGAGAAGGGGACCCCAAAACCTCTCCCCAGCCTGGGCCATCCCACAGCAGAGCCTGGCTCCTTCCTCCTGACACTGCCCTTTCCCAATGGATCCCC
>NW_010158913.1:1624-6115 GCF_000695765.1 Mesitornis unicolor | reverse complement strand
CTCATCTCTGTGGCCCTGCTGGACTCTTTCAAGCAGTTCCTGTCCTTGTGGAGCTGAGGGCCCAGAGCTGGACCCAACATTGCAGCTGTGGTGTGAGCAGGGCAGAGCAGAGGGGCAGGAGAAGCTCCATGGCCCTACAGCCACCCCAATTCTCACACACCCCAATATACCCCTTACACACCCCAATACACCCCTTATATACCCCAATACACCCCATATACATCCTAATATACCCCATATATCCTAATACACCCCAAATACATCCCATATGCACCCCATATGCACACCAGTATACCCCAATACACCCCATATACATCCCTATATACCCCAGTACACCCCATATACATGCCAGTACACCCCAATATACCCTAATACACCCCATATGCACCCCAATATACCCAAATATATCCTAATACACCCCATATACATCCCTATACACCCCGTATGCACCCCATATGCATCCCAGTACACCCCAGTACACCCCATATACCTACTAATATACCTCAATACACCCCATATACAGCCCAATACACCCCATATACATCCCAATGTACCTCAATACACCCCATATACAACCCAATATATGCTATGTACACCCCAATACGCCCCATCTACACCCCAATATACCCATATACATACTAATACACCCCATATACACCCCATATGCACCCCAATATACCCATGTACAGACTAATATACCCCAGTATACCCCATGTACACCCCAATACACCCCTTATACACCCCAATATACCCCATATACATCCCAATACACATCATATACACCCCAATACACCCAAATATACCCTAATCCACCCCAGTACACCCCAGGATGCCATTGACCCTCGATCCCCTCATCCAGATCAGTGACCAAAGATGTTAATCAGGACTGGTTCCCCTCATTAGTGAGTGTTAACGACCTCCCCTTCCTCTCCACAGGCCGAGGACGAGGAGGGGTACCGCAAGCTGATCGACCAGAAGAAGGACAAGCGCTTGGCCTACCTGCTGCAGCAGACGGACGAGTACGTGGCCAACCTGACGGAGCTGGTGCGGCAGCACAAGGCGGCGCAGGTGGCCAAGGAGAAGAAGAAGAAGAAGAAGAAGAAGGTAAATCCAGAGGGGAAATGTGGCGGGCGGGGAGGGGGCGGAATGGCTTTTAACGACGGCGCCGTTAACGAACGTCGGCTTCTTCCCCGTGCAGAAGGCGGAGAACGCGGAGGGGCAGCCCCCGGCGATCGGACCCGATGGCGAAGTAAGGCAGAAAAGTCCTCGATTCGTGGCAAGGGGGGTGGGAAGTGTTACGGGCTCGTTAAAGTCCTCGCGCTAATGAGGTCTTGGTGGAATAGGGCTTGTGTTGGGGTGGGGAGATTGGGTCGTGCTGCACATCCTTGGTGGGAATAGGATGTGTAATGGGGTATGAAATGGATAAATGGGGTATGAAATGGGGTTTATAATGGGATAAATGGGGTGTAAAAATGGGGTATGAAATGGGATAAATGGGGTGAGAAATGGGGTATAAAATGGGAAAAATGGGGTATATAAATGGGAAAAATGGGGTATATAAATGGGAAAAATGGGGAATAAAATGGGATATGAAATGGGGTATAAAATGGGTATATAAATGGGGTATAAAATGGGATAAATGGGGTATAAATGGGGTATAAAATGGGATAAATGGGGTATAAATGGGGTATAAAATGGGATAAATGGGGTATAAATGGGGTATAAAATGGGATAAATGGGGTATAAATGGGGTATAAAATGGGATAAATGGGGTATAAATGGGGTATAAAATGGGATAAATGGGGTATAAATGGGGTATAAAATGGGATAAATGGGGTATAAATGGGGTATAAATGGGGTATAAAATGGGATAAATGGGGTATAAAATGGGATAAATGAAGTATGAAATGGAGTCTAAAATGGGATAAATGGGGTATAAAATGGGGTGTGAAATGGGATAAATGGGGTATAAAATGGGATATAAAATGGGAAAAAGGGGGTATAAAATGGTGTCTAAAATTGAATAAATGGGGTATAAAATGGGATAAATGGGGTATGAAATGGGGTATAAAATGGGATAAATGGGGTTTAAATGGGATATGGAGTGGGTAAATGGGGTATAAAGTGGGATTTATAATGGGATTTACAATGAGGTATAAAATGAGGTATAAAAAGGGTATAAAATGGGATAAATGGGGTATGAAATGGGATATAAAATGGGATTAATGGGATATAAAATGGGATATATAATGGGTATAA
Source organism: Mesitornis unicolor (assembly GCF_000695765.1). Classification (NCBI taxonomy): domain Eukaryota; kingdom Metazoa; phylum Chordata; class Aves; order Mesitornithiformes; family Mesitornithidae; genus Mesitornis; species Mesitornis unicolor. The sequence continues at coordinate 3,856 of NW_010158913.1, read as the reverse complement.
AATGGGATATATAATGGGTATAAAATGGGATATATAATGGGTATAAAATGGGATAAATGGGCTATGAAATGGGGTATAAAGTGGGATAAATGGGATTTATAATGGGGATATAAAATGGGATTTATAATGGGGTATACAATGGGATAGATCCCTTTTCCGTGGCTATTTCAATTAATTCTTCCCATACAAACGAGGTTTGCCACCTAAAGACTCTTCCCCACCCACAACCTCTTCATTTCTGCATGAATTTATCCAAGCAGAACCTCAAATCCCACCACCTCCCGAGCTTTGCCCGCCCTCCAACGCCGCATTTCAACCCAAATCAGCCATTTAATCCCCCCCCAGCCGTCGTTTGGGGCTCTCCTGGGGTTGATTTGGGGGGCCACAAAAACCCCAAATCCTGACCCCATCCCCCCAAACCTGGCTTTGCTTTCGCAGCCCCTGGATGAGACGAGCCAGATGAGCGACCTCCCCGTCAAAGTGATCCACGTGGAGAGCGGCAAAATCCTCACCGGCACCGATGCCCCCAAGGCCGGGCAGCTGGAAGCGTGGTTGGAGATGAACCCCGGGTGAATAAAGAGCATTTTTTAAATGAATTTCCACAAATATTTAATATTGATACCAATAAATAAATCAGAGGGAGTTTCTAGAGCCGTGCCCATCTGCTGGGAGCAGCTTTGGCTCGGTAATTATTCCCGTTTGCCTTTCATTAGGTACGAAGTGGCTCCGAGATCCGACAGCGAAGAAAGCGGCTCGGAAGAGGAGGAGGAGGTGAGGAGATGAGGAGAAATCCCACCTAGACTTGAAATATTTCCGAAACTCATCTGAGGAATGACACAGATCTGCCTCAAGCAGCTTCAATTCGATGTATTTAAAATAAACCCCCAAAATCCCATAAATAAATCGAGCTCCGTTCGTTAGCGGCCCCATTTCCTTCCCCTCTGGGATCCGTGAGCTCTTGGGGGAGGTCATTTAGGACCAGTTTTGTCTAATTTGGGGTGTATTTTTATGACATTTAAAGCAGAATAAGCTCAATTTGTGGTGTTTTCCTCCCGCAGGAGGAGGAGGAGGAGCAGCCTCAGCCCACGCAGCCGGCGCTGCCCGTGGAGGAGAAGAAGAAAATCCCCGACCCCGACAGCGACGACGTTTCAGAGGTGGACGCCCGGCACATCATCGAGTGAGTCCTCACCCTCACCCCATCCCCATTTCTATTTCAGAGCCGTTTTCCTGAATCTCACACATTTTCCATCCAAAGAGCAAAACTCAGCGGGCGGCGTTCACTCCCCTATCAGTTTTTGAGCACAATCTCCCGAAAATAAGACAAAATTTAGGGTATTTTGGGGAAAAATCACCGCTCCGGGCCTGATGGGGCTCCCCAGAGGCTTTCCCCAAAGGGATCTCCAATTTTCCCCCTGTTTTTTCCCCTCCAGGAACGCCAAGCAAGACGTGGATGATGAATACGGGGTGTCTCAAGCCCTGGCCAGGGGCTTGCAGTCCTATTACGCCGTGGCCCACGCCGTCACCGAGCGGGTGGACAAGCAGTCCACGCTGATGGTCAACGGCGTCCTCAAGCAGTACCAGGTGAGAAACCAGCACCACTGGTTTTCCTGGCCAGTTTGGGTGCTTTGCTGGCCAGTTTGGATGCTTCTTGGCCAGTTTGTTTGGTTTTCTGGCCAATTTAGGTCCTTTTTGGCCAGTTTGTTTGGGGTTTTTGGCCAGTTTGGGTGCATTTCCCGACCAGTTTGGGTGCATTTCCCGACCAGTTTGGGTGCTTTTTCCTGGCCACTTTGGGTCCCTTTTTCTGGTCACTTTGGCTGCCTTGACAAGCAGTCCACGCTGATGGTCAACGGCGTCCTCAAGCAGTACCAGGTGAGAAACCAGCACCACTGGTTTTCCTGGCCAGTTTGGGTGCTTTGCTGGCCAGTTTGGGTGCCTTTTTGGCCAGTTTGAATGCTCTTCTGGCCAGTTTGTTTGGTTTCCTGGTCAGTTTGGGTTGATTTTGGCCAGTCTGGGTGCATTCCTGACCAGTTTGGATGCTTCTTGGCCACTTTGTTTGGTTTTCTGGCCAATTTGGGTCCTTTTTGGCCAGTTTGTTTGGGGTTTTTGGCCACTTTGGGTGCCTTTCCCGACCAGTTTGGGTGCCTTTTCCTGGCCACTTTGGGTCTCTTTTCCTGGCCACTTTGGGTGCTTTTTGCCCACCATTGTGGGCGTTTCTTGCCGACTTTGTTGGTT
>NW_010158913.1:0-1575 GCF_000695765.1 Mesitornis unicolor | reverse complement strand
TTTGGTGTCTTTTTCCTGGCCTCTTTGGGTGCTGTTCCTGGCCACTTTGGATGCTTCTTGGCCACTTTGGGTGCTGTTCCTGGCCACTTTGGGTGCCTTTTCCTGGCCACTTCTGGTGCCTTTTCTCGACCAGTTTGGGTCCCTTTTTCTGGCCACTTTGGGTCCCTTTTTCTGGCCACTTTGGATCCCTTTTCCTGCCCACTTTGGGTGCTGTTCCTGGCCACTTTGGGTGCTTCTTGGCCACTTTGGGTGCTTTTCAGACCATTTTTGGTGCGATTTTGGCTGAAAACAGTGAGCTTTGGGCAAAGAATCCGGGTAGCAACAAACAGGAGGTGAAAGCAGGAGGAGGTGAGGAGCTGGGCTTTGAAACAAAGATCATCAGAGGAGGGAAACGCGTTAATGCCTGTAAATAATTAAAATAAGATCGTTAGCAGTGTGTTATGCATGATGTACGTGATAAATGATTTAGCCTCAAACAGGATTCCAATTAAAGTTTACAGTTTATCAAGTGAGTGAAGGGAAGCAAACAGCGCTGGGTGCGCGGGGACAGAATGTCCTGATCCTGTTCTGATCCCTCAACCCCTTTCTTTTCAGATAAGGGGTACAGCGTGCGGGGCGTCACCTTTCATTTCATCCCTAATTTTCCCCGTTTTCCTCTCGTTTTTACCCACAGATCAAAGGCCTGGAGTGGTTGGTGTCGCTGTACAACAACAACCTGAACGGCATCCTGGCCGACGAGATGGGGCTGGGCAAAACCATCCAGACCATCGCTTTAATCACATACCTCATGGAGCACAAGCGCATCAACGGGCCCTTCCTCATCATCGTACCCCTCTCGTAAGCGCCCGTCGCCACCTCTGGGTCTCACACCCGGGATTCCCAATGCTCCAAGGGGTCTCTTTTTACCATTTCTCCCCCTTTTTTCCCCCAGAACGCTGTCGAATTGGGCGTACGAGTTTGATAAATGGGCTCCTTCGGTGGTGAAGGTCTCCTACAAGGCGAGTGCTCGATGGTTTTTTACATGCGCCAACCTGGCTCCTTCGGCTGCTTCCTCATTTGCCTCCTCCCGATATTCCCATTTCTTTGAGCTTCACCGAGGCCAAGTGCTGGGTCCTGCAGTGACCCCATGCAGGGCTTTAGGGTTGGGGAGGAGTGGCTGGAAAGGAGCTGGGGGTGTTGGGGGCAGCAGATGAACATGAGCAGCAATGGGGCCTGGTGGGCAACAAGGCCAAGGGCATCCTGGGGTGTATTGGGGTGTATATGGGGTGTATTGGGATATATATGTGGTGTATTGAGATATACTGGGGTATATTGGGGGGTATACTGGGGTATATTTGGGTGTATATGGGGTATATTGGTGTATATGGGGTATATTAGGGTGTATATGGGATGTATATGGGGTGTATTGGGGTGCGTGTGGGGTATATAAGGGGTGTATTGGGATGTATATGGGGTGTATTGGGCTGTACTGGGGTATGTAAGAGGTATACTGGGGTATATTGTGTATACGGGGTGTATTAGGATGTATATGGGGTATATAAGGAGTGTATTGGGATGTATATGGGGTGTATTGGG
>NW_010158912.1:163745-172615 GCF_000695765.1 Mesitornis unicolor | reverse complement strand
TATTTTTCTATATAAAATATATAAAGATAACCAATTTCCTAAAAGAGGTTAAGAAAGTATTGTCTAAGTAATAGTTCCCTAACAGATTATTTTATAGCTTTTATTCTTGGAATCTATTTTTAATTTAACAGTAAGACTTCATATCCCACTTAAAAAGACAAAACAAAACAAAGCCGTATCTTAGTCATGCCGTCAAACATTGCTCCTGTGTTTTCCTACATCTTTTCCTAGGAAAAATGAACTTCTAGTGAGGCTATTTTGTGCAATGGCTGCCTCCCAAAATAGTGCAATAACAGTGAAGAAGTGTTCTTATTTTGTAAACTTTTAGCAATTTTGAATTTTGGATGTGTAAGGAAAATGCTAAGAAACTACTGAAAGGTAAAGATATGGATATACGAATTCACATTTCAAAGAGTATCTCCCAGTTTGACTTCCTTTCAAAGAGTAATGGTTTAAGAGATAAAAAGGCAATCTCCAAAAAGACCAAAATGCCCAGTAACCTACATATACAATTATTCAGGGAAGATAAGCAAAACACGAATAGAAGCATCATTCCTTTCTGACTCTTTGCATTCCCGTATTTAAAAAAGCACCTAGAATGACATGCTCAATAATCTTGCAGGGGGAGGGAAGGAAGGTGGCTTAGGCAAAAATGGTGAATTTTCACATTCAGGCCACCTGGCAAAGATAGCAGCAATGAAAATGCAGCTAATACAAGGCAACGAGATCACTTCCACAGGAGTGGATCTGCAGCTACAGTTACTGCCAGTGGGAGATTTTCTAAGGAGCAGAATTGCTTTGTCAAAAAAAAACCAAACCTAACCAAAACAAACCAAAACAAAACAAACCAAAACAAATGCCAACCAACCAAATGATTTTGCTGTGAAATTTTCAAAATAAGCAATCAGTATTTCAAATTGATTATGTTGAATTCCGTGACAATTTAACAAGAATCAAGATTTCGTACATTTTACAGAGGCAGTGCTCAAAAACAGCACTAAATTCCACCATTATCTTCAGCCAAATCTCAGGGTTCTATATTATTATTATTATTATACAGAATATTGAACAATCACCTCTTGATTTTTATTTTAGAAAGCATTCAGCACCTCCAGGTGCCAAAAATTCAGTCACTAAAGAAACCACTCTCCCTTCCACTTGATAATCCTGTCTGCTACTGCACCTTCACCTTCAATGCTGCGTGCATTTCATATATGTACTTCAACTGCGCACACTTCTTAAGTCCATGTATCTAATCTAATAGCCCCCACCTAACACATTAAGTCTTATGGGAAAAACTGTTCCATTATTGATCCAATTGCTAACCATCCCATTTATAAGATCATGCAACTTAGAAAATTGGAAGTCTGAGCCATCCAGGAGAATGTTAATTATATCTTATTTGGGAAAGTTTCGCAGCCTTAGCAGGAAATACTGATTTGCCAAGTTAATTTGTCCTTTTATTGTAAGAAACTCAACTTTCAATCTTAGGTTTCCTGGAGTTAATACAAGAAGGAAAAATCACAAAGTTGTAAGATTTGAGAATAAACCAGTAGAACTGGTAAAACAGTGATGCTCAAACTATCTGAATGCAAGGAGCTTTACACGGAGAACGGCAAAAGATTATATGAAAAGAATGAACTGAAGCAAATTAAATTCTAAAACAAAATAATTACTTAGTTACAGACCTGTTTCATACAGGCAAGCGAAGAGAATACTCCTGTAAAAATATCAAATTTTTCCATCTATGGAAACTGCATTCTAATGTTTCACAATTCTTCCAACACTCACATACCTCATTAAACAGAAACAGTCTCTGTGACCAGCTCCTAAGCAATCTTAACTCTGTTTCAGCACCATAAAGCTCATAATAAATGAAAAGTAGAAAACTGGTTTTGTGTTTTGGTTTTTGCTTTGAGTTTTTTTTGGGGGTGGTTGCTTTGATTTTTTTCTTTTTTTTTTTTTTTTACATAGCTTCTTCTTAGAAACTTGTTTTTAGTACAAAAGATATAATTTTCAAACCTACTGAGTCTTAGATGGATAGTGTAATAAGCAAAATTCTACTATAAGATATCGTCTCCTATTTCACTATACCTACTGCTAAAACATGTCATATATGTAAACAAAACTTTTCTCTTTGCCAACAAAAGATAATTCCAGAAGCACATACTGCTAAAAATCAAAGGAACTGTGAAAAATATGTACTGAGCATTGAGCATAACATTTAGAGTGATTTACTGAACGTGACGACAAAGTAGGAATTACTCAGTTGTTAGTAACACTACTGAGGTACAGCCATTGTCAGAACAAAGCATTCAAAACCCACAAAGTATTTTCAAGCAAGATAGTTGCTCACATTAAATATCTTATGCATTAAATGCATCTGCATGAACAAAGATCTTTATTTACTTGGCAATATAATTCAGAGTATAATTAGACCATACGAAGCGTTAAAAGTGTCTTGAAATTCTGTATAAAACAAGGAAGTTACAACAGTTTTAACTTTGTCCGTCCCTTCCTACCTGAAACACTACGTAAATACAGTGCTGATTTGGTGCCAATAGTCCTAGTGAATAATGTTGTATTTTTTAATATAGCAAATGATACCAGCTCTACCTTGCATGTTTCCTATCCATTTTCTATCCAGCAGAAGATACTGTTCTTCAAAATAATTAAAAAAAAAACAACAAGCAAACAAAACTATTGCTCATCTTCATTCTGCCTCCTAATATCTCTCTAATACTAAAAACCTAGCTCCTTATCTTTGGTTCTTTGATCCATGTGGAGTCCTGGCTTCCTCCTAGCAAGTCTGGCTACTGCTTTCCCCACAAGCCCAGTGTGACAGTAAGTGCAACAGTAGCTTCCATCAGCTGGGAAGAAGCGAAGCACTTCATGGTAGTTCAGGAAGACGCACAACAAACCAGCGGTAATATACAACAGGACCGCCAAATGCATTTCATATGGTCTACGTGAAATCTGGCAGACCTCCCATATGGCATCTAACTGCATGAGTTATAACTGATGGAAACATTTACAAAAAAATACTTACAAACAAAATCGTCATGTTTCACACAGATCCAGCTTAATTCCAAATCCAGAAAGTAAATTGGCATGTACATGTGATTAACTCCAGCAAAGACTGGTGAATTTGAAGCACTTATTCTGCAATCATAACCACAGTTCTGAGTTAGAGTGACTACTTCAGTGAAATGGATCGCGACGTTAAAACTGTTCTTATCTTAAACAGGAAAACTATCTCCTCCCAGGGTGCAATGTCCAGGCAATTCCATGTGAAATCATGAACCTAGACATAATCCCTCTTTAGCAAAGCCATATTTGTTACCATTCAAGTGAAGGAAAGTAACATATCCACAATGCAATCTTTTTCTATTCCTAAGTGGCTGTCATTTGAACTTTGCTTTTATTGTTCTTCATCTGAAATGTCACTCTCTTTACCATGTTGCTACTTGAAGAGTCACAGCACAGCTTAATTTTAAGCCCTTCACCCAGAACAGACCAATGAACTGATTTTCTCACCAGTGACAAACAGGTGAACCACATATTAACAACTTTTCTCCACAGCTTTATTTTTGTGCTAAGCTCATAGTAAAAGAGTCACATACTGAAAACGACATCCAAAATGTAAGCTCAATAAGTTTGTTCCCTCTACTGAAGCACAAGTTTAATTTTAATGAAAGCACAATTCTAAAAGAAATAGTGAGCATTTTCTAACAGAAAAAGTGAACCCACTTAAGAAACTACAGGAATGCTAGAAGAGAGGCATGTTATTTAGTACTACGGATCTTTCCAAATCTTTTATCTATACAGAAATTCAATTTTTTTGAGGCTCAGTAAGAAAGAGTTAACTAAAGGCTGGGCTAAAGAAGGAGGAACGTAGGGAAGCAGCAGCAATCTTTCCTCAAAAGAAAAGATTCACTCTTTGTAATACAACTTCTAGACCTGTCAGTCACCAACATCCACAGCTTCTGCTAGAGGCGGTAAGAGCTATAAATACTGAGAGTTCCAAGTCACCAGGTCCTTATGAACGCCACACAGGTTGACCTTGGAGGGCATTTTGCCTCAAGAGACACAACTGAGATCAAATTCATCTAGCATTTCTATTTTGTATTCAGTTATGGATAGCAAATCTGACTGCAGCTTTTTGCATAACACAGTTGCCATTGTGTTCAGGTGACAAACAGGACCCATTCTCTGAGGTCACATCCTCCAGCCTTCACCAAAGCCTACAACAAGAAGTATTGGCTGCGTCAGCCTCTCACTTCTCTTCTAGTTTTTCTTTCGGTGTCATATTGCACATACATCTAATGAGGTTGAGGAGAAAAGGGAAAAAGATAAAAAGAAAAAAAAAGCACCTTAGCACAACTATTTCTGCTACAACCAACCTGTAAGAATCATAACCAAATCATTTTACAATGCTCTCCATAATGATAGCTTGGACCAGCATGCAAATAGCCCAGTCTTCATCAAGATGTAGCCAGTAAACAAAAGCCTGCAGACAGTTGGTGAATTGTACGTAGAGTTGGTTATACAGTTCATGTCAAAAATATTATAAAGATAGAAAAAGATCTGGAAACACCCGATCCAGTTTTGATATAGGGTTATCTCTAATGTGTGTTTGCCTTGAGGGAGAAGCACCAAGAGTAAGTTCTCAATTTTTATGGTACCTAAAAACAATGTAATTTCAAAATGCATCTTAAGAAGTAGCTACTTTATGCTACTACTGTTTCATTAGGAAGATTTAAAAAGGTATTTAAAAATTCATATTCCTATCCAATGTAATTGCCATTTAAGTCAGGAATTTACTTTTAATAAACACATTCTTGAGCTGGTAACAGTAAAAGCATCATTCAAACATCATTTCCTGTACTAAATTTTACCCATATTAACAGACTTAGCAAAGCATCAACCACAAACATGTTGGTGATAGAAATTTCCTAGCGCAAGCAGTCTTTATAGATTTCTGCTATTTCAGTGCAGGTCTCCAAGGACCATTTGAATCCATATTAATTTCCTTTCTGGCAGTTATGCGGCCATGTATGAACTGCACTATTTCACTTTTAATCTGTCAGTAATTTAGTAATGTGTAAACTAATTATGCACAGATATTAATGTAATCAGTTTGGGGAGCTGTAAAATCAATGTGTTTTTACAGACTGTGCTAAAGAGAACTGCATTATTATAGTCGTATGTCTGTTGCTCATAATGCTAAGGAATTAAAACTGTGATCCATCCATCAATTCACATTCTCACAGTCCACTCAGTGATACAATACTATAACTTTCTATAGAGGACAGGTCAAGTTTTTCAATAACATTAAAAGTAAATCTGCCTGAAAATAATATGTGGCTTCCCATCAAGAAACACAAGTTTGATGACATCTCAGGTTTCCTATAGTGAACTAGGAATGAACTGGTCAGCAACATTTCATCCACGGTGCAACCCAAATACTCAGCTTTGCTCCAAAGGAAAACACGCAGGAAAGACTGGAACTACAACTCAATGCTGGGCCACATAAGTTATTCTAAAATCACATTTGAGGCGTCGTATAACAAGTCATTAAAATTATCAAGCATCACTGTGTATCCTGTGTATGTAAACGGTGTTTTTGCATACAGCAAAAACATTATCAACGTACAGCAGCTGAGGTGTGCCAACAGTGCTTTGCTCCTGGATACCCAGCTGCAGCTCATAGTGCGGAGCCTCTGCCTCATCTCCACAGCTTCACAGTCAAAGGCCTCCTGAACTTTCCTCCATGCTCTTCTACACATTAATTCCTTCATTTTCTGTGATGCAGGTCATGCAAGACACAGATTTCACTTGTTAAATCTAATAATACCTTCCACCAACTGTACTTGTCGTATGCACATGCATCAGGCCAAGCAGGACAACAAGAAAGCGGTTCTGGAGTTACCTCACTAGTTAGGATCCCATCTCTTCTCTCGGATAATGATTTCCAAGCTGAAAGGAACTTCATGGTCTTTGAAAAGCACATTATTCTTCTCAGATTTATTTGAAAATATCAATGAATTCAAAGTTCTGTCACACTGAGAGAACTACTCACGCAACTACACCAGTTTTCCTTACGAAGGTACGATTAATTTTTGAGTTAAAGTTTCACGATACAATGAATCCAGTCAGACTTGATCTGCTGCGAAAAGGCCCAGCCTTTCCCCCCTGCTCCCTGCCTGCCCATACCCTGCTTCTGCCCATACCCTGCTTCTGCCCATACCCCGCTGCTGCCTCCCCGCCACTCACAGCCTCACAGGCAGCTTTGGACTAGGGCTGCAAGGATGCACATTTTGCAGGCTATTTGACAAATAACATCAATATGCAGAGATAAACATGGCTTACTTACAAGTAAATTAGTACTTGCTGCTGGTAAAATTAGGGTTTTTTACATGTAAAAGATATTAAGGCTTCAAACTTTCCATTCTACCCTAGCATTAATTTACAGTTATAAATTCATTTATTCATGTGTACTATTAACAGTACTTTTTATAGAAACAGCAAATTAAATCTGCAAAGCATATCTCTCTGTTCTTGTACCCTATTTTGGGAAAGAAGCTTCGCAGAATTAATTTGAACTTCAAGCTGAGCTGGCAGTAGAAAAACATCAGTAACTGACTTGTGAAAACATGCTAGCACAGACCCCAAAAGGCCACTCACACAGTCACCCCACTTTTTTCTTGTTTTTCTTTTAAAAGCAGACACGTTTTGACGTGGAAGTAAACAGCAGTGCCTCACACAAAGTTTACGTACCAAAGAAAATACAAAACAATGCATTTCCTACACTAAGCACACACACAGAAAAGCCTGAGCAGTGCAGGAGCGCGGACCCCAGGACTGCCCCTCAGGCCACGGGAGCCCTCAGGGCTCTGCCCACACGTGCTGCCTGCCTGAGAGGCACAAAACACAGACTGAAGAAAACATCAAGCCCATCAAATAGCCACAGCAGATCTCTCACTACACACAAAGCAGTAACCCCCTGGCAGACACTGTTGTGCCTCGTTCTGGAAGTTTCCAAAGTTTGTGGAAGGTTCCCCTCACAGCCCTGAGCCATGTCCACCTCCTCCGTCAAGGGTGCCCTGCTGTAAGCACTAAGGCCAGCATGGACAGCTATTAGCCCCCACACACCACAGCAGCCCGGGACAGAGGTGACCGCCTTATCACCACAGTAATGCCTTCAGCTTTCACAGAAAGTCAGCGGAGAGCCCCCGTCACGTACCACCCCCACACCAGTGAGCCCTAAAGCTGCTCAAACCAGAAACCTCCCTGGGAAGAAAACCAGCTCAGCCCCATACCCATCATAGCAGAGATACAACAGCTCTCAGGCTGACACATTTTGGCAGTGAAGTAAACAGCAGTGCCTTACACAAAGTTCACCAGACTAGAAAGACCAAGTGGATGAGGCCCTCTATAAACAGGTAACAGCAGCTTTGTGTTCACAAGCCCTGGTCCTCATAGGAGATTTTAACCATCCTGACATCTGTTGGAAGGACAACACAGCAGGGCACCAGCAATCAAAGAGGTTCCTCAAATGTACAGATGACAACTTCCTACTCCAAGTGGAAGAGGAACCCACGAGAAGGGGTGCCATGCTGGACCTCGTCCTCACCAACAAGGAGGGGCTGGTGAGCAACGTGAAGCTCAAGGGCAGCCTTGACTGCTGTGACCACAAAATGGTGGAGCTCAAGATCCTTAGGACATCGAAGAGGTCACACAGCAAGCTCACCACTGTGAACTTCAGGAGAGCAGACTTCGGTCTCTTCAGGGATATGCTCGGCAGGGTGTCATGGGATAAAGCCCTGGAGGGAAGAGGGGCCCAAGCAAGCTGATTGATATTCAAGGACCACCTCCTCAGTGCATCCCAAGAAGGAGGAAGGCAGGCAAGAATGCCAGGAGGCCTGCGTGTATGAACAAGGAGCTCCTGGACTCGCTTGAGTGCAAAAGGAAAATCTACAGGGAGTGGAAGCAAGGACAGGTTAGCTGGGGAGATTACAAAGAAGTTGTCTGAACAGCTGTGGATCAGGTTAGGAAAGCTAAAATGCAGATGGGATTAAATCTGGCCAGGGACATAAAAGGGAACAAGATAAATTTCTATAGGTACATCAGTGATAAAATGAAGTTAAGGGAAGATGTGTGCCCTCTCTGGAAGGAAAAGGGAGAACTGGTCACAAGGGATACAGAAAAGACCAGGGTGCTCAATGAATTCCTTGCCTCGATCGTCACTGGCAAGGGCTCTAGCCACACCGCCCAAATTACAGAAGACAAAGGCAGGGACTGGGAGAAGGAAGATCCACCTGCTGTAAACAAAGATGAGGTTTGAGACCATCTAAAGAACCTGAAGGTTCACAAGTCCATGGGACCTGACGACATCCACCCACGGGTTCTGAGAGAACTGGTAGATAAAGTTGCCAAGCCACTGTCCATCATGTTTGAAAGGTTGTGGCAACCTGGTGAAGTCCTGGCTGACTGGAAAAGGGGAAACATAAGCCCCATTTTCAAAAGGAGGAAAAAGGAAAACCCAGGAAACTATCAGCCAGTCAGTCTTACCTCTGCACATGGCAAGATCATGGAACTGAAGGCTCTCCTAAGGCACATGGAGAATGAGGATGCGGTGATTGGTGGTAGCCAACACAGTTTCGTCAAGGGCAAATCATGCCTCACCAATTTGGTGACCTTTTTTGATGGAGTTACAGCTTCGGTGGATAAGGGAAGAGCAACTGGCATCATCCACCTGGACTTGCACAAAGCGTTTGACACTGTTCTGCATGACAAACTGGTCACTAAACTGGAGAAACATGGGTTTGATGGCTGGACCACTCACTGGATAAGGAATTGGCTGGATG
>NW_010158912.1:158309-163351 GCF_000695765.1 Mesitornis unicolor | reverse complement strand
CTTGCAGCCCAGAAGGCCAACAGCATCCTGGGCTGTATCGCAAGAAGTGTGGCCAGCAGGGCGAGGGAGGGGATTCTGCCCCTCTGCTCTGCTCTTGTGAGACCCCACCTGGAGCATTGCATCCAATTCTGGAGCCCCCAACATAAGAAGGACACAGAGCTGTTGGAGCGGGTCCAGAGGAACGTCACGAAGATGACCAGAGGTCTGGAGCACCTCCCCTGTGAGCATCAACTGAGAGAGTTGGGGCTGTTCAGCCTGGAGAAGAGAAGGCTCTGGGTAGACCTTATTGCAGCCTTCCAGTTCCTGAAGGTGTCCTACAGAAAAGCTGGGGAGGGACTTTTTACAAGGGCAGGTAGCAATAGAATGAGGGGAACGGTTTTAAACTGGAAGAGGGGAGATTTAGACTGGATATTAGGAAGAAATTCTTCACTGTGAGGGTGGTGAGACACTGGCACAGGTTGCCCAGGGAAGCTGTGGATGTCCCCTCCCTGGCAGTGTTCAAGGCCAGGTTGGACAGGGCTTTGAGCAGCCTGGTCTGGTGGGAGGTGTCCCTGTCCATGGTAGGGGTTCGACTGGATAAGCTTTAAGGTCCCTTCCAACGCCAACCATTCTATGATTCTTCCTCCAGGCTCCAGCCTCACATCGACCAGCCCCCGCGCAGGGCAGGTGAATCAGTCTGTGGAGCTTCAGCTATCTTGCCACACTTTGATGACATTTGTGACCATCTCTCTCCTCTGCACCAGGCAGACCAGGTGAGGTGCATCTTGCTAAAGTTTTTAAAACTCTTTAGCAAAACAAAGTGGCCAAGAAGCACTGTGATGGTGTTTGACCACATAACAGCCTCAACTAACATTGTCAGGAAAAGAGAGTGTGCAAAAATGTCACTGAAATGACTGTCAGCTTCACCAAGTGTGATGAGGTGGCAAAAATGTTTGGTCTGGCTCTGTTTGTTTATAATTTACTGTGGAAACAACAAACCCGACCTAAATCCTGTGAGGGAGAGGGAGTCCATGAAAAGGAGATGGAGAAATGCCAGGCCCGGGGAGGGATCAGCCTGCCAGGCCAGCACATGGATGGCAAGAACGGGATGGGCCTTTGAGGTATTGGGAGGGGACTCTGCAGGGGTTGTTATCACCCCTGAGGGCACAGAAGTTCCTGGATGGGAAACCATGAAGGAGAAAAGGAGTGATTCTGCAAAGACATGGTGGGCAGAGCAGAGATTTGTTCTCAACCTATTTAATCTTCTTGTTTCTTAAAGAGTTACTTGCTCAAGTTTATTTTCCCTGGGTTCTAATACAAGCTAACTTCATAGCTGGAGAACTTGTCTCATGTGATCATCTTCAAGGAAATGGGAGAGAACTTGAGCCTGCAACCTCCACAACATTCTGTTATAACAACTGTTAGCACAGATGGAAACAGTTTTAACCTCAGATAATACAACTTGTGGGGATATAGTCAATAAATACTCATTTAAGGATCAGTCTAGGTGAGAGCTAAGCAAGAATGCCTGCCATTTATCTATGGTAACTACTGTATATTGATTCCATTAGATTAAAATTATATTTTAAAGTAAAAATATGCAATATACAAAAAACTTTTCCTCACTGGGGTTATTCTTTCAGCTATTAGCTAAATTTCAGTAACACTCAGTTTTGTAGTAGACAAAAAAGCCGCTCTAGCAGATAAAATGGCTCAGGTGAGCTCCCCTCAGCCACTACAACATACATTTTATTCTTTGTAGAGTAGTCTTATCTAAAAATACTACTTGTCAATACAAACTGAAGCCAAAAACATTTCCAAAAGTGAAACTAAATGAAAACAGAAAGGTTTGGCAAATTCTCATGTTGACAAATATTATTTGCAAAAGGTTCAGTCAAGAAGAATGTAAGAAACTAAGAGGGCATGCAGAAACACGTAAACTGAGGGAAGAGAGGTTTCCAGTTCAGCTCAACATTTGTACCTGCCTTTGTGCCAGGTTAGGCTGCCTTCCACTTACACATCAGTAAATGGATGAAAGCAAATATTTTAAGTGAGCATGAAAGGATCAACTTACTTCACTCCCTGCCTCCCCTCTGAATTTAGACTGTTGCGTCAGACTTCTACACCATCAGACAGTGCTACCCACTACCTTTTACACAGATGGAAAAATCTTTAACAAACTAGCACACGCACTTCAAGTTTTTTTTCTCAGAATTATTCCGAAAAGTAAGTTCTCCCTCCATCACCAGGTACTAGCCTTTAAAATACGGTGAGTTGTAGGAACTACTGCGGTTTAAACATACTTTTGTTTAAAGCAGAGCAATGCGTGTACAGACGAGCTAATTAGGCAGGGATTGTGTCCTTTTATTTTTATAATTCCAGTTTTAGGAGCAAAGCTTTTGATTTATTACATGAAAGTATTTTTATAGCCTCAAGTACTACGGCTCTTTAGGACATAGGGAACATCACAGCCCATTTAATTTACACAGGAGATGTTAGTACTATTTAATAGCATGTAAACATTTTATAAGGTAAGCTCAAATAACAGGAGATTTTTTTTTTAATATACTTCAGCGAAAAGGTTCACAAATGGATTTTCGTTCTGCTTTATTGGACCAATCTCTGTTATTGCATCAGAAGTGAATCGAGTTTTAAAAGGTGTTAAGAGTTTTCAATATATTTTGTGACACTGAAAAGAATCAGAAAGTATACATAAACCAACCAATGCGCGAATTAATTCCAGAACTAGTATAACTGCACACCCTCAAATCATGTGTAATTGTCTGTGGTTTCGAGCGATAATTGCAAAGAACTACAGATATTTTCATTCTATTTGTTTTCTGACAGCATACTTTTACACAGTCCTAGACAGAAGCATTTCAAAGATACTTTATCATCATTATTACTATTCATTTTTCACCAGAGGATTTTTAAGGAGTGGCACTGTCTTTTCTTAGGCCAATTGGTAAAGTTGAAAACAGAGTAGTTTTTAGAAAAAAGATATTCGTCTTATTACAAACTTTCCCACACATATTTCTACACCATATTTACTGCAACACTAACACTATTTATTATTTATACAAACTAAGATCATGTGCTAGCATTTTCTAAATATCAAGATATTATTTTTCTGGGGTGTTTACATCATAAAAAGACAATATAAAGATCAGAACGATTGCCTGTTCTTACAAAGAAGATTTTTACATTGGAGTTTTTTTGTTTATTTGGTTGGGTTTTTTTAACAATTTTACAGGGAAAATGATGAAGTGGATTGCAGTAGGACTCTGCAATAACTAAGAGATTAAGCTATTGGATATCCAATTAATCTTGGATATCACTTCATTGGCAAAATATTTTCATACTGTGGGAGAAAGGTAAGACAAAAGCAAATAATTTGTACATCTACTGGTGTGACTGCATTTTTTCCTCTTCTATGTATTGTATGGGTAAGGAAGATGAAAACTGCAGCCTGTTTTCTAGCGCTCATTACAAAAGCATGGAAAATCTCTAGATCGCTTGTCTGGAAATAGGAAGTTGTATATCTTTCAAGAAAAAAAAATCTGCCCCAGTCCCACACTGTGCTTTTTATAAAGTGGAAGGGAGGCATTATTTCTTGGAAGACTAAGAAAAAGGACTGAAACTTCTGGTCCTTTGATATGTGCCATGTCCTCCCCAGTGGGAATGGTGTGTTTCAGTTTTTGCTCTATTGTGCTATAACACAAGTAATTGGTCTGACTTTGGGAAAGCATTCAATAAAGAAAAATATTATCATCTCATACTGACACAAGGCAAAATGAAATAATTGTGTCAACACTAGTTTGGTTTAAACAACATGCCTAAAAACCTACTTAAGTGAAAGAACAAGTGTTGAATATTAACTTTATGAGGTGCTTAACTGCACTAGATTGTAATGAATTATCTAGTTGTAGTGATGCTTTGACACATTTCAAATGAGAACCATAAGGAGTTAACTTATGGTCTTTAGTCCCTTTCAATATGTTTGGTGACAATATAAGATCCCATTCATTTCCCAAGCCATTTTCAATAAGATTTCATTGTAAAATATATGAGCATTTCTCCACCTAAAAATGTTTTTGTTAGGAACAAATAGCAGTACAACAGAAGAGTTCCCTATGCAACAGTAATCTCTTTTGACTTGTGATTCATTAAAAAAACACTAAAATGTATCGCTCTTGCTCTCTGATTCTACTTTTCTAAACAATTAATGTATATACTCTTCATCTTATGTTTCTTCCACCTTTTAGTTTTGCATGGCAGGGATACAAGGATTGGCAGAGCAGAGCTTTTCTAGCGGTTCTTTTTTTTCACTGAATAATCAGTGACTCTATGTAACAGTTTAAAAACAAGATACTATGCACTTCTAATGTCTACACATATTGTGTGTACTTGTGTTGATAACCAGGGAGTGAACTTACACTGGTATATTCTTTTCAAAGTGGAGGATGTTATATTTACAGCAATATCCTAATCTTGGCCTCGGTTTTTACAGTATGGATTATTTTTACATAGGAATAAGCTGTGCTTTCTTGCATATCTAAATAACAGCCTCCCTCCTGCCATCATGTGTGATCTTGCCAAAATACAAGTTGTTCTATCATATAAGACTTTCCTATCATATACTCAGAGAAGAAATACGGTACAAAGATGGTCAAAAGGTCTGCTTAGAGGAAAAGTCTTCTCTTCAAACTTTTTCAGTTGCTCATCATTATGAAACAAACTTCTGTGTAAGGAATCCAGCAAACTTAGCAGCAGAACTAACGTGGTAGTGGAAGGCTGGGAACAGCTACACCTTGTGCATGACGTAGCACAGTGATCAATCTGCTCTCATGAAGGTGGCGAGGGCATGCTATGAGACTTCATTCTTCAGCTTGGCAACACTTCATCGACTGTACTTCAGCTGGGCTGAAGTAGCCTCTGTGACGATTTAAAGATGTGGATACAGACTCTGCATTCCTTGACACAAAGATCTGGCTTAGATATATGACTTCAGAGGTCACATTCTGTTATCCCTGCTCATACTGAGTCATTTCTCACACTGCGAG